>NC_137634.1:3051251-3053751 GCF_963383615.2 Lipophrys pholis | reverse complement strand
TCCAGGAGGACATTTTACTCCATATATGTCAATTTTAGCCCAGTTATAAGTGATTTTCAGCAACATTTATTGATTTGATGGCTCGTTAACTCCAGTTTATTATTAAAAAAAACACATTTGCTGCTATTTTTTCCAATACAAGTTGAAAAAAATCACACAATCACATAATTTTTAAGATTTTATAGAAATTACAGTCTAATTTCTTTCACTTTGCATTTGTCAAAGTCACTCATGCAAACATGCAGAAAAACCTTCAAAAGTAGTAAAAACTCGTTCTTCCTGCCTTTAATAGATAAATTCAATTGACCTGTAACATAACAGAAGGCTTCATCAAGCTATAGGGGCGTCTATGTTGTTTGTTTTTCCAATCCTCGAAGCGTATTTCTAAGAAAATTCACAGACGGGTCACCCAAGAAGGAATACCGTGGCATCTAAGCCGCTGGCCGCTTTAACTCATTTATTTTCTTCCACTGTGCTAATTCCTCCCATCTCCATATGTTAAAGGGCGAGGACGGAGGGAGGGCGGGCCGGAGGGTGAGGGAGTGCGTGTGTGGAGGGTGGTCAGGGATTAGGCAATCCTGTCTGGACATACGCCTCGTGTAATCACACGGCTTGCTGCTGATGCGTTCGGGTGCCGCGCGGGTGTGTGGGGCATCAGGACGCCCGGTCCAAAACCAAACAAAACTCACAGGTCAAGTTATTAACTAAATGTTGTGGCCCAAACTTCAGGACAAAATAATCAAGTTGTGTCTGAGGTGAAAATAGCCCACTGTTATAATGTGATAGATTTACGTCTAAAATACACATTTGAATGTAAATTCTGAGTGTTTTATAAGTTTTAAGATGTAAAGATTTCTTTCTTCTTCAGCTTGTCAGACCTGCAAAACACAGCCTTTGAAAAAGGCCATAAAGTATTTCATTTTATATAGATAAATATTTAGAATGACAAGTCAAGAGTCACTGCTGGATTAAATTAGGAATACAATTGGCAACAAATATAGTACAATGCTTCATAAATATATTATTGTTTTTGAAAAATGTGTGCAGCAGCTTCCATAATAAAACTTACAATTTGCCAAAATCTCAAATTGAATGATCTTACAATTCAACTTCAAGTCATCCACACCACACCACCTCACATCAGCTATTCTAAATGATTAAAGCAAAAACAATACATAACCCTGACAAGTTCTATATTTCATAACTAGTTTGTAAGCATATGTTGAATTGGGAAACGTTAACTCATCTGGATATGTAATAGATGTCCTTAAACTTAGTATAACAAGACGATGGACTTCCTAATTTCATTTTCCTCAAGTTGAAAGTACTCTGAACAACAGAAGTTAATCTAACTCTGAGACAAGATAACATGAAATTATTCTTAGTTGAAAATAAATCCTTTTGCAGGAATTTGGAGAAAAAATATGGATAAATGAAGTATTTCAGCGGTAATAAAAGCACATTTTCTCCTGATTTTAGACCCATGCGGAGCTGGAAGAAGAACTCTCTGCTGCTCACGGCCACATTAGCACTCATTAACCCCCCCCCCCCAACCCCCACCCCCCACTACCACCCCCCACCTCTCTTGGTTAGCAGGTATAATCTCCGATGGCCCATCTGCTAGACGCCAAAGCCACAGAAACACAGAGCAAACAAGGCAGAGAGCGAGCTGGCCATTACATACAATGAAGGGTGTGTGTGTGTGTGTGTGTGTGGGGGGGGGGGGGGGGGGGCTTGAATGCCCCCGTGACCGGTCACTCACATAGGCGGCCGTGTTTGCTCAGGCCCGACAAAGGAAGACAATACTGCTGCTATAGCTCCACTATTCTCCCACAGATAAGGAGCGGTTTGAGCTGCGGGTGCACCTGCCCCACGGAGCGTGTGTGCGTGCGTGTGTGTGTGTGTGTGTGTGTGTGTGTGTGTGTGCATGCACATGAGAAGGGATTCACACCATCAACAACATTCAACTTTTTTTTGAGTGATGATTACTTTCCGGTGCTGATTCGGTCCACGTCTTCCCGTCTGCATCCAAAAAGCTTCTTCTGCATTAAAGATGCGTCACTGCACTAAATGTTGGACTCTTTCTATTTCTTTTTTTTTTTTTGATCAGCTTCTCTTTTCCACGCGAGCCGAGAACCCGCGGTGTTGGAGCAACACAGCGTGGATGCTGACACAAAATGGCTGCCTTGGACTGAAAGAGGCAGCAAGCCGGAGCAGCGGCGGCAGCAGCAGCAGCAGCAGCAGCAGCATCCACCAGCCGAACACACTGCAACCCTATTACCCCCCCCCCCCCCCCCCCCCCCCGCCCCCATCCTGCTTCCTCACTCCTCATTGACAGAGGATTAGCAAATCGCCAGTATAACACCACTTGATTGCTTTTACCCCCCTCGAAGAGTTCCACAATATCACCGTCACACCAAGACATAGGGGGGGGGGGTCACGTAAACACACGCACAGGCCGCCAAACTGGGATTAGATGGTGGAAATGTAATCCCAGTTT
>NC_137634.1:2990932-3051051 GCF_963383615.2 Lipophrys pholis | reverse complement strand
AACCAAACAATTACTAAAGAAGATGACTACAATCTCAATATAAAGTCAATGAACCCTTCTGGTGCAAAATAGAATGTTGCATTATGGGAGTTTGTAGGTATCTCTCATGGCAGCATCGCCGATGTCTCAGCCACGCTTAAGAAATCAGTAAAAAAAAAAAACTTGCTTGATGAAATTCCTTAGTTTGTGAGAATTAAAAATAATGTTAACGATCACCCCCCCCCCCCCCCAAAAGAAATGTTCTAAGTAAAGCACAGATGAACACATGAGAGAAAAGACTCGACAACACTTTTCTAAATTAGATTAGATTAGATTAGACAATTAGTTTCGTCAGATAACGGCGAATATTAGTTCTGCACGACTTTATCTGCAACTTCAGTAAATAAGTTTATAGATGCCAAACTATAAAACGTCACATCTTAGTTCCTTCACTAGACTTTAGTCATGCATGAGTAAAAATGAATGATGGAACGAAAAGGGCATTGCATCATGTGATCAGGGCTTCATATCCAAAGACACCTGGATGACGTGTCTCGTTCTCAGCTGGTCAAAGAAGAAACACTTATAAATAAACTCGAGGCATAACGAAGTTTATGGGATGATGTGATCAGGGACACTGAAAGAGCCACATGTGGCTGCATAACTCCTGATTTCAAGTATCCTGGTTTTCTCGGTTCCCTCCTGCAGTGAGAAGTTTCCCGGCTGCAGCTCCCACAGTTACACATGGATAAACCGAGCCTCCAACACTCCACCTGAATGTTGATGCAGCAGCATTAAACCCTCCTGCCCCTCCCCCCTCGCTATGTGAACCTGACAGTTCTTTTTTATTTTCATGAGCCCAATTAGCCTCGCCCCTCCGGCCGGAGGCGCGTCGACTTTCCTGGCCTGTTGTCGGAGGCGAGTTGGGGGATGATAGCGAGTAGCCTCTGACCTTATGACAGGAGCCCGCGGAGAAACAGGCTGCCAGAGACAAACAGAGCCATGGGGTGGGTGTAATGAATATGCTGCCCCCTGTGGTGGGGATGACCTTATAAACAACAACAAACTGTCACTGTGGCCGGGCCTGCTGGGAGCTGCCCTCTGTGCAAGGGCAAATGGCCCGGACTCCACTGGACAGGATGGGCCGCGCTCGCAGAGGAGGCTGCGATCAGATGTTATGACGCGGGACAAGCTCCCGAGCCGCCGCCGCCCGCCACAGGGTTATTCGAGCAATCGGCGTCTCCCGGTGAGAAGCGAAGCATTCACGGTTCATCCGGCGGGCGGCTGATGAGACCGCGTGAGCTCTCGTTTTCCCATTACAAACAGAAGACGGCGCGGCGTGTCTCCCCCCGCCGTAAGTTATTTGTTGTATTTACCCGACGAGATCATCAAAAGTCTCGTCGGCGCAGCCGCGGCGAGCGCCTCTCCCACTGCGTCGTGTAACACTAAGTGACTGCTTTTATTATACAAGACAAGCTACGCCTGCGATCGCTGTGATCTCAGCCAGGCGTTGGGAATCAAACGGCAGAGGAGAGAGATCCTCGTGTTTCAATGGGGACTTTCATGTCACCGTGAAGGAGACGGGGGAAGAGCGGCGGCGGCGGCGGGTTAGAAGTCAGAGCGAGGCATATGGCATCTCCAGTTTTTTTGGGCAACAAGAGCTGACAGGTTAACTGAACATTTGGCAGGGGGGGTATCGAGTGGTGGGGTGCATGGAGAGATGAAGGGTGTGTGTGTGTGTGTGTGTGTGTGTGTGTGTGTGTGTGTGTGTGTGTGTGTGTGTGTGTGTGTGTGTGTGTCTTGGCGGGGAGGAGTAGGTGGGTGAGGCTGCTAAACACTCCCATCTGTTCGTATCCCGAGGCGCTTCCAGGCCAGTTAGCTACTGTCTTATGCAGATGAGGTGTTGGCGGCGCCGGCTCCTTCCACTTACAGCCGGTAAATAGTGATATAAATATATAAATATATTTGAATAATAGGAGTGGCAGGACGGTGGAGGAAATGAGCAAACTGTTTCCAAGCAATGATCACAGCTCCTCGCCGTAAACTGCGTCCTCATTAGAGTGGGGTTTCCTCTGGGCCTCGGCGGCGTCCCAGGAGGGAGATCTGCTTAACGGGGGTCGTCCATGAACACCGACGTGCATCATGTGAGCGCCGTCCTGCGCTTTGCGTTCATGCTGAGCACTTTCAAGATACTCAACTTACACATGAAGCGGTATGAAAGCGCCGTCTCGTATCGAAGATGTTGGGACAAACATTGGGACAGCAATGTTGGTGATATTGTGGAATCATTTCAAAAGTTCAGTGAGCATACATTTCTTTTTTTATGACAGCAAATGAAAGGTAAAAGATTTAAACAAGACTTTACTAATGTAGATAAAGTCTGAATTAATTTGTGTATTTCATCTCTGTCAAGATTCGATGTTTTAAGACAGAATTCTGTTAAACTTTTCAAGTTGAACTTTTAACTAATGATTGGATGAAATGCAGACACTCCAGCCAAGAACAACAACATCATGAGCTGTGGTTACGATGCAATATGTTAATATTGTTCCAGGTGGGATTTGGGCTGCAAATGTTAAGTTGTGTCAAAGAGAGGAGCACTGTCAATCTCTTTGTCCATCTTTATTGACTCCATGCTTGAGGCATATCAAAAACAAGGGAGTGATACGTTATAATCCAAAGTCATTTTAATCTCCTCACACACACACACACACACACACACACCCACACACACACACACACACACACACACACACACACACACACACACACACACACACACACACACACACACACACACACACACACACACACACACACACACACACACACACACACACACACACACAAAGAGTGCAGTAGGTTGCTATTTGTTTATTCCGCCGGGGCCACATTTGCATGTCCCACGGCGGATGTTAATCCGCCGGGGGTCCACGCTGCCGTTACAGGATTTCTCAGCACATCCTCAGTCCCTCAAACGCTGATTTTCCAACCTACACTGTGGCCCTGTCACAGCGAGCGGGGCTTCAGGGGGTAATTGAGCGCGATTCTTGAGTCACCCACGTCCCTGGTTTTAGACGCAGTCATGTCATGTGTGTGCGCGCTCCCACTAAATGATAGCATATTCAAATGAGGATAAGGAGCTTTTGATGGAGTGAGGGGAGGGGAGGGAGAGAGAGAGAGATAGAGATTGAAGAAGTGGAAGGAAAAAGCAAAGCCCTGACTGATTTGAATCTGGTAAACTGTCAGAGAGAGGGATTACCCCACCAAATCCCTGGCGAAAATAGAGGCCCAAGTTATTTACTAGCCTTACAACCAGCTGCAAACCATCTGTACTTAATTGTAAGACACAAACTTTATGAAGATCAACTGGGGATTTGGCCACAAAGCCTCTTAACGCCGCTGAATTGGTGCCTCTGCTTCGAGGAAGAGTACGGACTCCAGGCTCGTCACATGTGTGTTTGGAGGACACGGACTCCGCGACACTCTTTGCGGTCTTGCGTGGGGGTCCCCAGCCAAACCCCCACCCACCCCCCACCCCCCAGGGCGTCACGACATCAGGATTTCCAAAGTGGGCCTCGTAAACAACTAGACGAGCCAGATCGATGCCGGCACACACACACAAACTTACACACACACACACACACACGAGTGGCCACGGCCCGCTTCAAAACATTTAATTGGCTTGAGCGTCGGTGCCTTTCAGCATGAGGCCACTCATTAGGTCCCGATTAGGCATGTAAGTGGCCTAGTGGCCTACACTCAGCTGTAGGAGTCAGCACCGCGAAGACAATGGCTCCCCGGTAGGAAAAAAAAAAACCTGCATGTGGCATTGTTTAATGTAGGTCGTCGTGCATTATGTTGTTCTTGGCAGCCGTCTGAAGACGGGAGATAAGAGGTCCCGTCCAAGCCACCGAATGGCAGGTAGCCAGCGTAATCCTATTTAACAAGATCTGGGGCTGAATCAAGGGGTGGGGAGTGTTGGTGGGGTCACACGAGGAGCCCGTCGGGGTCAGACTGCGGCTTTGTGGGTGTTGCGGTCCCAAAGATTGTGCTTTTCACAAACAGTTAGCCGCTGCCCCGCTTTTATGTCTGCTTCGCCACTGATAAGAGAAATGCATACATGTGGAGAGATGAATGATTCAACCCTCCTGGGACAGATAAAACCCAACAAAAAAACGTCTCCAGGAGGACATTTTACTCCATATATGTCAATTTTAGCCCAGTTATAAGTGATTTTCAGCAACATTTATTGATTTGATGGCTCGTTAACTCCAGTTTATTATTAAAAAAAACACATTTGCTGCTATTTTTTCCAATACAAGTTGAAAAAAATCACACAATCACATAATTTTTAAGATTTTATAGAAATTACAGTCTAATTTCTTTCACTTTGCATTTGTCAAAGTCACTCATGCAAACATGCAGAAAAACCTTCAAAAGTAGTAAAAACTCGTTCTTCCTGCCTTTAATAGATAAATTCAATTGACCTGTAACATAACAGAAGGCTTCATCAAGCTATAGGGGCGTCTATGTTGTTTGTTTTTCCAATCCTCGAAGCGTATTTCTAAGAAAATTCACAGACGGGTCACCCAAGAAGGAATACCGTGGCATCTAAGCCGCTGGCCGCTTTAACTCATTTATTTTCTTCCACTGTGCTAATTCCTCCCATCTCCATATGTTAAAGGGCGAGGACGGAGGGAGGGCGGGCCGGAGGGTGAGGGAGTGCGTGTGTGGAGGGTGGTCAGGGATTAGGCAATCCTGTCTGGACATACGCCTCGTGTAATCACACGGCTTGCTGCTGATGCGTTCGGGTGCCGCGCGGGTGTGTGGGGCATCAGGACGCCCGGTCCAAAACCAAACAAAACTCACAGGTCAAGTTATTAACTAAATGTTGTGGCCCAAACTTCAGGACAAAATAATCAAGTTGTGTCTGAGGTGAAAATAGCCCACTGTTATAATGTGATAGATTTACGTCTAAAATACACATTTGAATGTAAATTCTGAGTGTTTTATAAGTTTTAAGATGTAAAGATTTCTTTCTTCTTCAGCTTGTCAGACCTGCAAAACACAGCCTTTGAAAAAGGCCATAAAGTATTTCATTTTATATAGATAAATATTTAGAATGACAAGTCAAGAGTCACTGCTGGATTAAATTAGGAATACAATTGGCAACAAATATAGTACAATGCTTCATAAATATATTATTGTTTTTGAAAAATGTGTGCAGCAGCTTCCATAATAAAACTTACAATTTGCCAAAATCTCAAATTGAATGATCTTACAATTCAACTTCAAGTCATCCACACCACACCACCTCACATCAGCTATTCTAAATGATTAAAGCAAAAACAATACATAACCCTGACAAGTTCTATATTTCATAACTAGTTTGTAAGCATATGTTGAATTGGGAAACGTTAACTCATCTGGATATGTAATAGATGTCCTTAAACTTAGTATAACAAGACGATGGACTTCCTAATTTCATTTTCCTCAAGTTGAAAGTACTCTGAACAACAGAAGTTAATCTAACTCTGAGACAAGATAACATGAAATTATTCTTAGTTGAAAATAAATCCTTTTGCAGGAATTTGGAGAAAAAATATGGATAAATGAAGTATTTCAGCGGTAATAAAAGCACATTTTCTCCTGATTTTAGACCCATGCGGAGCTGGAAGAAGAACTCTCTGCTGCTCACGGCCACATTAGCACTCATTAACCCCTCCCAACCCCCACCCCCCACTACCACCCCCCCCACCTCTCTTGGTTAGCAGGTATAATCTCCGATGGCCCATCTGCTAGACGCCAAAGCCACAGAAACACAGAGCAAACAAGGCAGAGAGCGAGCTGGCCATTACATACAATGAAGGGTGTGTGTGTGTGTGTGTGTGGGGGGTGGGGGTGGGGGGGGGGGGGGGCTTGAATGCCCCCGTGACCGGTCACTCACATAGGCGGCCGTGTTTGCTCAGGCCCGACAAAGGAAGACAATACTGCTGCTATAGCTCCACTATTCTCCCACAGATAAGGAGCGGTTTGAGCTGCGGGTGCACCTGCCCCACGGAGCGTGTGTGTGTGTGTGTGTGTGTGTGTGTGTGTGTGTGTGTGTGTGTGTGTGTGTGTGTGTGTGTGTGTGCATCGCACATGAGAAGGGATTCACACCATCAACAACATTCAATCTTTTTTTTGAGTGATGATTACTTTCCGGTGCTGATTCGGTCCACGTCTTCCCGTCTGCATCCAAAAAGCTTCTTCTGCATTAAAGATGCGTCACTGCACTAAATGTTGGACTCTTTCTATTTCTTTTTTTTTTTTTGATCAGCTTCTCTTTTCCACGCGAGCCGAGAACCCGCGGTGTTGGAGCAACACAGCGTGGATGCTGACACAAAATGGCTGCCTTGGACTGAAAGAGGCAGCAAGCCGGAGCAGCGGCGGCAGCAGCAGCAGCAGCAGCATCCACCAGCCGAACACACTGCAACCCTATTACCCCCCCCCCCGCCCCCATCCTGCTTCCTCACTCCTCATTGACAGAGGATTAGCAAATCGCCAGTATAACACCACTTGATTGCTTTTACCCCCCTCGAAGAGTTCCACAATATCACCGTCACACCAAGACATAGGGGGGGGGGGTCACGTAAACACACGCACAGGCCGCCAAACTGGGATTAGATGGTGGAAATGTAATCCCAGTTTGGGGAAGGGGGGGGGGGGGGGGGGGACTCAAATATAATCAAGGAGGGAACGTCTGCACCCCAAGAATCAGACCAGCAGATAATCTCAACCACAACGTCAATTCCAGCATATGTTCTGACGCTCCGGAGCTTTTAACTAAGAGATTTCTTGATCCACCCCCCCCCCCCCCCCCCCCCCCCCCCCCCCAACCCCCCCAACCCCCCTTCCTCCCATGTACAAGGCCACATGACCTGGTTTCCATTTTGGAGATGTGTGTGCAGGTGGAGCAAAGATTCTCACACACACACACACACACACACACACACACACACACACACACACACACACACACCACACACACTGATGCACAGCAGCAAACTGCACATGCAACGAGAGTGTGGAGGTGACAGGAAAAGAAACTGAAGTAAAAAGAGTAGAAGAAGCTGGCTAACGTACAGTGAGCTTAATGACTGCTGTGAGAGAGAGAGAGAGAGAGAGAGAGAGAGAGAGAGAGAGAGAGAGAGAGAGCAGCTTATCTTCCCACCACAGCTAATATGAGCTTCTCAATTAGATGAAAGGCTCGCTCCCTTTCTCTAATTTTTTTTTTGTTCAATTTCTCCAGGCAATTTATTTAGGGTGGGGAGGAGTGGATAAAAAAAAAAAAAAGAAATGAAGGAGGAGAGAGAAGCTGGTATTGGCCGAGCACACGGCGAGTCACAGCCGGCTGCAGCCAATCAGACGCCGCTGACGGCGTCAACTCAGGCCCTCAGCAACAACATGACTATTTACTGTATGCAAGAGGAAAATCTATTTGAGGTTCATCACTGCTCATCTGACAAAACACACACACACACACACACACACACACACGCACACACTCACACACACACACACACAGGCACGCACGCACGCACCACACACACACGCACAGACACACACGCACGCACACACACACACACGCTGCAAAAAGTCTGCAGCCATTTAGACACAAATAGAAGAGAGTCGTGTAAATTTAGCTGCACTTCGTTCGGCGACGACTCGTGAAAACACCAAACCTGGACGAGTGGCTCCTCACACGCTGATCGAACACGTTTCCTTCATTCTTCAGGCAGCTCCCGCTGTATTCTGCATTATGGATTAACTGAGATTATGCAAAGGAGCCTTCATGCGTTAACTTCACTTCAATTTCTTTGTCCTGGATATATTTTTACACTCACACACACTCACACACACTCCTCCTCCGTATTGTACCTTTCCCTGCAGTTTGCACGGTGGAACTAAAGGATTATGCGAGCACTTCGGAAAAATTAGGTTTCACCACTTTGGATAAAATAAATGTCTTGTTGGGCAGAAGGAATTGAATTTTTTTCTTTTTCTTTTAAACGTGTGAATAAAAAGCCGCTCTTGCAAAAACGTTCAGCACAAACACTTAATGTGTAAAGAGGTTAAATTCCACATTCAAATAACAGCGACGCCACAATTATCACCAACAACTTCAGATCTCTAATATAAATAAATGCAATAATATTACATTTTTATCCTAATAGAATTCAAATGTCGTCTAAATTTAATTAAATTTAATTAAATGCAAAATAAATTAAGGGATTTTTTGGGGCCTTGCATATTTATTTCACTCTTCCTTCATTTAAAATTCCTTTTTAGTCAAAACTCTTAAAAAAAAAGCAATTTTCATGCATGAAATACAGATTTCTTTTCTGTTTAATTAATATAAACTAAATATACATTATTATTTTTATTTGTATGAAACTGTAATGATTTTTTTTCTTCTTTAGATTAAAATGAATCAAATTTTTTCCTAATATATAAACATTATTTCACACAAATGTTAAAAAAAAAAAAAATTCAAAGCAGTTTTCGACACTAAGATTAAAATCAATGAATTTATATCAAATATATATTATTGCGTGTGATGTTCCAGGTACAAACAGACTCTTGATCATCTCTTTTTTTTTTCTCTTCAACACCATCTGCTCCTATATTCTCAGTCAAGGTTACACATCTCAGCTTGTAAAAAAAAAGAAAAGCTGCAGGATGCATGACAGGGCACCTGGGCAAAGATGGCCGTCAGGAGAGGAGGTGGGGGGGGGGGGGGGGGGTGCAAATCCCAGAGTGGTCCCCGGATTCAACATGCCGGGGTGGAGGGGGTGCTGCCTGAGACGTCCATCTATCAAGGTGATTTCCCAGGGCGGCTACTGTTGGAAACACCTTTCCACAGGTCACCTTTGCACCGACGCCGGCCTCCCGACTGCATTAATTCACTTCATTATTCCCACCTGTGATTAGCGGACTCATCGGCGGTGCCTGCAGGCTGCAGGTATCTCTCTCTTTTTTTTTTTTTTCACTTTACTTCATTACAGTAAAAGCCTGATTAATATTTAGGATTGCATCTCGGTGCACTCTCTATGCAAAAAAACAAAAAACAAAGAAAACGCAAGTCGAGTGACTTCTGATAAAAACGAAGGCCTGGACGTCATGAGTCTGCATTAAAACACAAGTCATGGTGGGATTTTTTTTTCCCCCCTCCCCTTTTTCTTGCCATGAAATGCAGCACAGACAGGGTGAGAGAGGGATGTAGTGAGGGGGTGGGGGTGGTGGGGGGGGGGGGGAGGCTGTGAATAGGCAGAGTGAGTGGCGTGCATGGACAGCCCCTCTGTCTCTCAGAGACACTGCAGCAGCTGCATGCACGCGATAAGAGCAACCATTCACAGCCAGCTCCCCCATCGCTCTCCTCCTCCTACACACCGGCACAACGATGCAAAGCCCTCCCTGCCTCTCCTGCACACACACACACACACACACACACACACACACACACACACACACACACACACACACACACACACACACACACACACACACACGCACGCACGCACGCACTGACGTGCACGCCGGCCGCTCTGCAGGTTCCTCGGCGTGTGCTGCAATCACCAGTCAAAGGTCTTCCCTCGACCGCTCTGTCAAGCATCTCCCCTGACGTCAGAGCGCCGGAGCTCAGTGTTGTCAGGACGGCGAGGCGAGGCGAGGCGAGGAGGCGGAGTCACCGCTCCATCTTTATTTTTCTTTTCTTAAATCAGAAAGCCATCAGTGGGCGTTACTGTGACGGACGCTCCTCCGCCTCCATGTTGAATGTCACATCTCTCTACCCGTCTCGCACATTTCTCAAATATAAAGAGAAATGACTGTATTTACCTTGTTTCAGGGGTGAATCTCACTGTTGTTTTCATCTTCCACTAACCTGTTGCTTCTTTTGAGGGAGATCGAGTCCACAAACCAGGTTCTAGTTGGGGCCTAAAATGTCTCATTTTGTCCGGTTTACTACAACTTACAACGCCGTTATCGATAATAAATCCATCATAATTGTTGGAATCTTGTCAACAAGACCTGCTAATGTTTAAAAACAACAAATCCTAAAATCATTTCTTCACCCCGTAATGATATTATTCCAAAAACATTTGACCTTTAAACAATCTATGCTATTCTAATTTCCTCAAGCATCATGGATTTTTCTCACATAACCACTGTACATTCACAATAAAGCCAACAGAAGGATGTAAATCTTTGAAAGAGGAACACTTTGCTGGGACCATGTGCGGCAGTTTAAAGGATTTTTGACATGCAAACATCTTGAATCTTAGTCGAATCCCCAGAGCAACGTCTTCTGCCAGAAACTCTGCAGTCAAATTAAAATATCCCGTCACCCCGGTGCAGTAATGTGTTCTGAATTCGACCTTATTGCCTCTGCAGCCAAAATGCAAAGTGCAATTTGTCGTCTTGCTTTGCAAAAAGGTCAAAAAGAGTGGTTGGTGGCCCCATCGCCTCCAACAAACACACCCTAACTCGAACACATCGAGCCAATCCTCTCATTATGTTGAAGCTGCACTCGTCCTACACGCTGTTCCTTCCTCTTATCAGGCGGGGAAACTGCTGCCTGCCAATCACCGGGATCCACTGATCGCGTCCCGCAGCCAAGATCCATACAGTCCGCACAACGTCTAAGTGCCAATTAATTGGTGGCTCCTTCTACGATCAGCTCATGTTGCGCTTATAGCTAATCTGTATCCTGGCAGGGAGCCACGCATGACCTGGCTCAGGTCCAGGACCGAGAGCCAGAGGAGGAGGAGGAGGAGGAGGAGGAAATGCGGCCATGATCGAGCTCCAGCACAGCAGCCTGGAGAAGATGTGCAAACTGCAGCGCCGCAAAAACCTCACTGCTTATCAAAGATTAAGCAGTGTTTAGTATTTCTACCCCCCCCTACCCCCCCCAAACACACACACACACACACACACACACACACACACACACACACACACACACACACACGTGCGCGTTGCCACCTCCAGCTCCCACCCTAATTGTTCCGGGCCTCGAGAGTTTAATAAAGAACAAATTGCGGTTATTGGTGAGCAAACAGCAGTGGTGCGGAGGTGGGAGAGAGAGAGAGAGAGAGAGAGAGAGAGAGAGAGAGAGAGAGAGAGAGAGAGAGAGAGCATCAGCCAATTTAATTAATATCTCTGTCAGTCTCAGGCGAAGACTGGAGCAGCAGGCTGTGTGGAGAGAGATACAGTGAGTACACAGAGGGAAAAGTGTGCTATTAAACACACACACAGACACACAGACACACACACACACGCACGCACGCACGCACGCACGCACGCACGCACGCACGCACGCACGCACGCACGCACGCACGCACGCACGCACGCACGCACGCACGCACACACACACACACACACACACACACACACACACACACACACACACACACACACACACACACACACACACACACAGCTCAGGGCTTCTACCTGCGATCTTGGCTACAGGGCAGAAAGGTGTCATGTGGCTCAGCCATGACGACTCTGTATCGTTGCACATCTTACATAATTCACTCGCCTATATTCAAACCAACCCTGTAACTAAGTACCAATATTTACACTTTATTCACGAAAATGGGGCGATTTGTTCCACAGGGCTTTACACTGTTGCTCAATGACGCTTGGACGTTTAGGCAGGGTGAGATGGGGAATCGAACCACCAACCCTGGGATTAAAAGATGAGAGAAATTACACGCTTCACTGTAAAAACTTTTTTTTTTTTTGCACAAGGTAAAACACATTTCCTGGCATTTCCTATCAAAACAGCTGTTTTATTTTTGTGTATGAACATGCAATGATGCATAATAAAACGTGTTTTTATTGTAGTTTTGATAAAATGCCTTGCTGGATCTCACAGTGATAAATGTATAATGATTATCACAAAAATCACCAAATTGGATGAACAATCTGCAAAAGGTTTAATTTAGGGCCGTGATAAGACCTTCAGTGCAGATTTTATAGAGTTCTTGCATACGACTTGCATGTCATCTAATAGAGCTTCAATTTCAACAATAAATATACGTTTGTTTTCACTACTTTGCAAAACCTTGGACAGAGTTCAAAAACTGCCTCACATTTTTGCACAATAGATCAGATGAGAATTTATTACCATTACTTCATAAAAGAAAATACTGAATAACAACAAATGGATCAGCATCACATAAGCCTGAATCACAGATTACACACATTTTTAAAACAACCTTATCTCACATTTCTGTTAATTATCACATCAAGAATTTGTAATAAGTAATGTTTAAGCGTTTCTGGGGAAAGCTGTTAAGTTTCTACTGCTCATTTAAACTATTCAGTCTGACTCCAGTGTCCAAAACATAAGATTTATTTAGAAACTGAGCTAATAATTCGTTAAAATATTTCCTTTTTACATGGTTTCTCACCGCTGTGAAGCTCAGCTTCTTTTGTTAAGAATTTATTGAAAACTCTCTGCAGGCAGAAATTACGAGTTTGACCCTCTTTTATATTTAAAGATAAAATCATGCAAAAAATGTATCTATGTTAATATAAAATAATAACTATGATCTTTTTTAAATTGATTTTTTAAATTATGGGAAGACTAAGATCCTTAAATGAATCATGTGCTTGTAAGAAATAGGAATTTTCTTTTTTATTATGTCTTTTACAATAACATTTTTTCTACATTTTAGATAATTATTCTTTTCTTTAACTAAGGCTAACTGGACATGTCTACTAATAATAATATATCATTTAGCATTTTATCCCTTTTTCTGTTAATATTCAGGATTCTTTTTGCTTTATTTTTAAATGGAATTTGATGATTATTTCACGTTTTATAATTTTAAAATGAACTCAGGCAGGTTTTCTATTGAAACATGTATTTGTGTGTCATGTTTTCATGCTCAGAATATGTGTGTGTGTTTGTTTGACTTTTTTCAGCTCATCATGCAGCCTGCACGCTGCCCAGCCCCGCCGTATCTACCCGTCATGTTCCCATAATGCTTTGTGGCAGCTGCAGCCAGATTCATGCACACAGGTATTGATTTTCTTCACCAGCTATTTCTTTTTTTTTTTTTCTTTCTTCTTCTTCTTTCTCCTTTCCTTCTGCAAGCCTTTATTTATCCGACTAAGCTCCCCGCCGCTGGGCGTGAGGACACGGTGAACGGAGCGCGAGCGACGCTCGCCACACAACCTGGATTTATTTTCATTTATCTGCTATTTATCTGCACGGTGTAATTCCTCGGGACGCGTGTGTGCAGGTATGCGTGCACGAGAGCGGTCCATACAAACACTGCGCTCTCCACAGGCCACCTGACCCATTTCTTTCTGTGTGAATAACAATACTCCAACCAATCATGGGCAGACGGAATGACGAATGCTGCAAGAAAAGACTCCACATCCAGCCTGTCACACGTCAGAGTCCCAACCCTGCCTGTCGACAGAGCGGGAATGGAAAAAGAGAGAGAGGGAGTCAGAAATCCTCTCTCCGCTCCCTCCTCCTCTTCCTCTTCCTCCATCTACATCTTCACCACACCAGTAAAACCATTACCCCCCCCCCCCCCCCCCCACACACCCCCTGCTCAAGGTTGCGCTACGCCAATGGCTGCGCTTCCTACGCGCATTCAGAGACAGCGAGCGAGCTGCAAGACTGCTCCGAACAAAAGCCGTTTATTACACCACACTACCTGTAGGCATACGGCGGCGCAGTGTACGGCGAGGGATTAACTCCACTCCTGCCCCCGCTATCACGGCGGTTCGCAGTGGAGCGGGAACACACGTCGTTTACACTGCATGTTTCTGAGACATTTATGTAACGTTTCTATTGCCGTTTTAGCCGTTGAAGCAGCGCGGCGGCCTCCGAGGAAACACACGGGTCATTCCTGAAGCCGCCGCCTCGATGTGAAGAAATGGGAGACACGGCGAAACACAAGATATCGTCCAGCAGCCTTTTGATAGAAAGTCTTGATATTTACTTCAAAGGCCCATTATGCACAGCCAATTAAACCGGCGGAGTGCGGCAGGCTCCTCTCGCTCCCGGCGATGGCTGCGGGGAAGGAGGCTGGCTGCGGAAATAACTCCAACACACATTCCCAAATGTCAACAAACATGAAAGAAACTGTGAAACGCACAAGATGGCTCAGCAAACAGCCAGGCTGGAAGTGTCGGAGCGATCCGCAAATCTGCTTAAACAACTGATTCGACCGAACCGGCGATGGGGGTGGGGGGGGTGTGTGTGTGGGGGGGGGGGGTGTTAACGGTGTAACCGGGATGATTACGAGCTGGAAAATGAAAGAAATGAACGAGTGAAACAGAGGAGGGATGAGCGAGGGATGAGTGGAGCGGAGAGAATGCATGTGATGGCCGACGGCCCTGGTGCTTCGCTCGTGTGCTGAATGAAAAGAAGCCTTGGGATGGGTGTGTGTTTGTGTGTGTGTGTGTGTGTGTGTGTGTGTGTGTGTGTGTGTGTGTGTGTGTGTGTGTGTGTGTGTGTGTGTGTGTGTGTGTGTGTGTGTGTGTGTGTTCCTTCAGCATAATATTGTAAGTGTGTGAGTCTCTGCAGCATAGAGCTGGGGGGTCGGCCCCCTCTCGTCCTACTGCTGCTGAATGCAGAGCAGCAGCGTCGGGCCGAGAGGCAAACGACTACAAGGCCTCCTCAGTGACTGCAGCAAGGGCTGCACCTGGGGGACGCGCCTCCACAGCAACACAGCCGCAGCACAACACCGTCCAGCACAACACC
The DNA here is from genome assembly GCF_963383615.2 of Lipophrys pholis. Classification (NCBI taxonomy): domain Eukaryota; kingdom Metazoa; phylum Chordata; class Actinopteri; order Blenniiformes; family Blenniidae; genus Lipophrys; species Lipophrys pholis. The sequence continues at coordinate 3,036,293 of NC_137634.1, read as the reverse complement.
GTCCAGTGAAACACCGTCCCAAACAGCAGGGACACACCACCACATATGACACCCAACCGCACCTGCAACCCGGCTGCGGATCCTCCCATCATTTTCCTTGTTGCTGAGAAGATTCTGTTCCTGTTGACATGTTTCCAATCGTCACCCTAAGTTCAGTTATTTTAAACAATTCTGAAGGAGCCATGAACAGGTAGATAATTCAATAAAAGACACACACACACACACACACACACACACACACACACACACACACACACACACACACACACACACACACACACACACACACACACACACACACACACACACACACACACACACACACACATATGCACTCTTTGTTAATAGTTTGGATGGATGGATGGATGGATGGATGGATGGATGGATGGATGGATGGATGGATTCTTGATTCTGGTTTAAACGCTCTTAATCTCAATTGATACTTCAGTGAGCCTCTTCTACCTCCTTGAAATAATATATATGAGACCAAACAAGGTATTTAATTTAGTGTCGTCTTCTTTAAGTGGGGGAAGGAGGAAAAAAAAAAAAGCCCTCAGCTTTGTGGTTTAACTGGATTTCCATCCATCACTGATAAACTATCTCGTTTACACGAAAGCATTAGCATGAAGAAGTCTTCTCATTTGTCTACATAAAGAAACTAAAGACCCAATAAAATGCTTTATTATCATTCCAAGTGGTTACAAATCGAGAATTTAAAGTAGATATTTTCAGCTGCAGACCAATTTATAGCCAGTATATCACACAGCTGCACATCGTACTGTAGCTTTTACTGCACATTCAGTTTAAATGCATTTTTCAGGCTATATTTCCTTTCCTTTCTAATGGATCCCCGGCTTTTTTTTTTTTTTTTAAGTGCTGTTTTGTTAGTGTGCCCTCCGGTTCGGTCCAGCGAGACCTCCGAGGGGCCCGTCGGACCCCGAACAGAAGAGCCGCGCTCAATTATTCATGTCAGAAACAGAAAAGCTGAATTTCACTTTTTTTTTTTCTTCACAGTTTGAAGTGTTGATATAATTTCTATCATTCAGTCATGAAATATTAACACGCTCAAGATTGGTCATCGAGATGAGCTGTCAGTCGGTGTACACACACACACACACACACACACACACACACACACACACACACACACACACACACACACACACACACACACACACACACACACACACACACACACACACACTCACACGTGCACACAAAGTGCACTTAAAATGTGTGTGTCGGGGGGTGAGGGTGTGTGTGTGTGTGTGTGTGTGTGTCAGTTGGATGCGTGCACCGAGACGTGAATAAAGACCATTTGCTCATGGATTCATAGGCTTCCGTCATCCATTATTTAGCACGGAGTGGAGCAGCGGATTGGTGGCGGGGAGATTTTTCTGACAGCGTTTACATGGCTGACGGCTACAGATGGGAGGGTTTTTAACAGCTCCAGATAAACACTTTGTTGTGACAGAAACTTTTTAAGTAAAGATAACAAGCGTGAAAATGTGGCAGGTTGGTTGAGGACCTGCTGATGGATAAAACCGAACGTTTCAAATCGTCCCACGATGGAGGATTTTCTCACTTATTTCATGTTGAGTCTGAACAGTTTAAGTTTTTGCTTGATTTTTTCTGTAGGGATTTATTGATAACACTTATTTTAAAGCACGAGCTTGGGTACTAACCTTCAGCTACAAGTACTGATACGAGTACTTAGTAAATGCCATGAAGCCTAATCTATACTCCACATACAACTGTTATGTGAACTACCTCCACTTATTGCTTACTTACAACAGCCTTGAGGACTCCAGTATACGACTGGGTCTACTGCACGCATTAGCACAGCACGTAGTGTTAATCTACGTACTGCGCTATGTGTACTGTAGACTGGAGAACGAGGGATCGAGTTCACTGTGTGCAGCCACCAATGCAGCTCACTGTTCACTGTGTATCAGTCATACTTGGCTGGTGTGTGAGCACCGAAAGCCTTTAGCATGTAGCATGTAGCATGGCTAACAGTAAAATCGTCCGGGATCCACTGAGCAGACAAACTAATGAGAAACATCCTAAATGTCTCAGGTGATTACGTTGCTGGAGTTGTATTTTTTGTATTTTTCACCACCTCTTAGAACAGAACATATCGTTTGCATTCATTTGAAGGAATCTCCACACCGCGGACATCGCACATGCTCTCTGGTCTACCTGCTACTGACGTTGCAGACGCATAACTTCACGTAGTACTCCCCGGGTTGTATCGGGGATCGTTTACGTGTACAAGTACTCTGTACGGCCTATACCCAATACCCGACACTGGTATCGGTGCACCCTTAATTTTTGGTACTTATGATGTGATCATAAAAGTGTGCTGAAGGAGATGATCTGAACTCAATAAGATGATTAAGGGAAATGATATAAGAAGAAAGCACGATGGCTTTTATTCACATTTCTCATTGTGAAAAGGCGTCTGAAGGGGCGGAGCTTATACAAACGCTATGATCAGGACATTTTGTTGTTCCAAAAAACAAAAAACAAAAAACCCCACTAAAGTCTGCAGCATCACGACACCGTGCGGGTTTGGAAAACACGCTCTAGGCGAATCCATTTATGGACAATTAAGAGATTGCTATAGAAATCAACATGGCCGATTTCGCCTCAGCGGACAAATGTGAAACGTCAACACAAAACAAAGAAGAAAAAAATGACAAAAAAAAAAACCCAGCGTTTGCCCTTCATCCAAAAGCAAAATGACATTAGCTCCCGTCTATTGAGTTTGCTAAATGCCCCACATAAAGTGAATTTGCCCCCCAGGGTTGGGAAACAATCGCGCAGGCGAGCGTTCCATTTAAGTGATTTGAATGATCGGAGCGCCGCGGAGCCGCGGAGCCGCAGAGCTTCCTATCAGCCGCACAAATGGGTCAATACACCGAGACTAAGTGACACGACTGGCAGCCCACGGAGGACCGGGCCGAGGACCACACCGTCATCGGGTCAGACAGACGTGGAAACACACCCACGCACACGCACACACACACACGCACACACACACACACACACACACACACACACACACACACACACATAAGAGACAAAACAGCCCGTGAACTTTTTCCTTCACCACAACACACTCTCTGTTTACAGCATTGCAGTTTCTATCCTGAATAATGCATCTGCACAGGATTGCATGTGAAGTGAGAAATAAAGCACGACAGTCACAAAGCAGTGAAAAGAGCAAACCAGCAGTCACAACAATAATCGCCCCGATTCCAGTTTTCTGTCAAACATTTCATTTTTCTGTGAAATTAAATGTAAAAGCTGAGCTACAGAGACATTTTGAATTCATGCAGGTAGAGAACTAAACTCGGATTTGGTCTGAAACGTTACAGTAGAAATGAATGAACACGTGTTGAACTAAGAAAAAAGTCTGAGAGCAGACTGTGTTCATCCTTCTTCTAGAAGTAATATTTTAGATTTTGCAGGCCTAACTGGACATATAATGGAGGCACTTTCATACTTTTCTTCAGGGTATAAAATTTTCTGATGACCAATGACTAATCCAGGTTGTCTACTTCTACATCAGAGGTGTCAAACACATTAAACATGGTAAAATACTTCCACAACAAGCAGAAGACGCTTTCAGCTCCAGTTTTGTCCGTCTTCTATATAACTCGTAGTCCACCCTCTCCCTGAATATTGTAGACAGGGTGTTCTTCGAAAAAGTTTGTGCAATATTTCAAGACTTTTAAATTGAAATTTTTTGTCTTTTTTTTTTGTTAAATAAATAATCCACTTGTAATCTAACACTTAATACAAACTTAACAATCAAGATGGTTTCGCGTCAGCCCAAGAATCTCCATGTGACTTTGTATATTTTCACAGACATCTTAACTTTAAAGGGTTTTTTTTTGTTTTGTTTTTTTGGCTTCTAATTTTAAGAAATTTCCTTGAAAAAAATCGAGAATTTATTTTTCTTTCTTTTTTTTCATTTACTTAGTGGTTTGGTCTGATTGAAGCCTCTTGTGTGGTCGTATGTTTGACACCTCTGGTATAGATGATCTGAAGTTGGCAAAGTTAAACAAACATATAAGAATTATCTAAACTAGATGGACTTCCTATTGGATTATTGGATTTTTGTAAAAGACCGGCAACACACATTGAGTACCACGGACCTACTACAGTATCGTGTATTTTTGGCTAAATAAGGAGCATAAATGTGAGTTTCTAGAAGCAAAGTCTTTCAAGAACTATGCATAAGGTATCAAACGGTGCATGGAACTCATGCTTCGGCCAAGTAAGGGAAACAAAACATCACAACAGCAGATATGTCAGGATTTACTATCAATTTTAAACATGTATCTTATGATTCTCGACATTTTACGATGATAATTTGCCCTTTAAAGGGTAAAATATGTTCTACTTGTGACTAAATACTACAAATTTCCCTCTTATCCTGCAGATAACGAGGAAAATATTAGTTTTGTTTGGTGAAAACAGGTGAAAAACTCATTTGATATAACTGCAAACCTTTTATCCTGCTGCAGCACCAAAACCAAAAGTTTCCACCAAACGACACAGAAATCTTTCTTTCTACGGCCACATTTTCTTTCTTTTTTTTGCACCGCTGTTAGTTTTTAATGACGGTTATGGAGAGAAACCTTAATCTTCCACCCCAATTAGTGCCACAAAGAATCTCACCACGTCTGATCTGCTCTCATTTCTTGGGGAAAAAAAAAAATAAGAATTTCTCTAACAAGCAAAAGAACAACAAACTAACCAGAACATGGCGGCTGATCCCACAATCAAGATCCTCTGAAGGTCTAAAGTGTGTTAAGATCACTTCCATCCAGACATTATGCAATCATTACCGAGTAGAGAATAAAATCCAGGGCTTACTTTCAGCGTTGATTGACATTGTGTCTTTCTCCCAGGACACAACAGTGATGTAGGCCTCCACTGAGGCAGGAATAATGCACTTGAAGACCGCCACATTGCCTCTCATGGCTTTCTGGTCCTCCACCCGAACTGTGTAGGGCTCTCGAAGGACTGGAAGGAGAAGGAGGCAGACTGACCAGGTGTGTACAAAATAGAAAAGTGATTCCACTGAGCAACAGCGGTCCAAATCACGTCTTTAAGACGTCCTTTCCATACCTCCAGAAGACGTCTTCAGGAAGGTTTTTGTGTGTCTTTCATGGAAATTGCATGGACATCCTGTACGGACATCATATTAACGTCCAAACAAGACCTCTGGATGACGTGACGCAATGAAAAAAAAGGATATTGACCACACAAGCTTAAAAAAGTATTTGACTACTAGACCAACAGCCCCAGATTACATTGATCCAAACAATACTTTTCTAACTTTGTCTTTAATAAATGACGTGCTTTCAAAATCACTGGAAGAATCAATGTAATCTATGTTGGTCCAGTGGATAGGAGACTCGCCTGTCATGAAAGAGATTTGGGTTTGAGTCCAGGGGTGCGTCCTAATAGTCCCTCCTATCTCCTAATAATCCCCCCTATCTCCTTTCCTAAGTGTAGTCCTAATTATTATTTTTTTCATTGCGTCACATCATCCAGAGGTCTTGTTTGGATGTTAATATGACGTCCGGACAGGACATCCATGCAAAGTACCAAAAAAACTTTCATTCTGGCTTCCCTGAAGACGTCTTCAGGAGGTATGGAGACGACGTCTAAAAGATTTGGACCACTCTTTGCTCGGTGCGATGACCTGCGGAGGACGCGTGCATAAAGGGACTGACCAGCCTTAATGTGGACATCCTGGCTCCTGATTCTCCCTGAGGGGTTCTCCGCTGTGCAATAGTAGGTGTTGTCGTGGATGAGCTTGCTGTAGCTGGAAGGGGGGATGTGGAAGATCTGAAGGGTGCCGTTTGGGTGCACATGGCGGATCCCTGGCACATCGTAGATCTCCTCGCCGGTGGCCAGGTACCAGCGCAGTGAGACGGGGGGCACGCCCGCGGCGGGACAGGGCACCGACGTCCCTGTGGTGCTGGCAAACACTACCTCTTGCACAGATGCATTGACAAAATATAAGCTGGAACGTAGATCTTCACAGAAAACTGCAGAGAGAGAGAGAGAGAGAGAGAGAGAGAGAGAGAGAGAGGAGAGGAACAAAGAAAAAAACACACACGTGTGAAACTGACAATGCATGGCAAGTCCTTAAATAATTACTGACAGGCTGAGCACACTGCCGCTGAGGCTTTATCACTTTTGACAGAGCCGCCCGCTCTCTTTTTTCTCGGAATTTAGGCCGAGTGTGTTTCTGTTTTTTGTTTTTTTTTCCCAGGCTGACCGTTGTGCTTTATGCTCACTGCAGTGGAGCGAGGCTGCAGGAGAGTCGCTCCTGTTGTCTAAGAAGACACATTGCAGCAAAACAGAGAGAGAGAGAGAGAGAGAGAGAGAGAGAGAGAGAGAGAGAGAGAGAGAGAGAGAGAGAGAGAGAGAGAGAGAGAGAGAGAGAGAGAGAGAGAGAGAGAGTACCTGCCTACACAACGTACACATCCCGAGTCACACATCCTCCAAAACACGCACATGAATCACAGATCCAGCTAGTTTGAAAGGAGATACTTGTTTAAGTCGCTTTGTAAGATGGAAACAGTGAATAAAAAAAAAATAAAATAAAAATAATAATAAAAAAAAAAAACCTCAGTGTTTCTATTGTTTACAAAAAAAGGCAGACTGATACGTGCACTTTGTGGAGTTTTGTTTGCGCTGCGTGGGAGTCTCCCAGCGGTGCTGCACTGCTGCACCAGCAATTCCTCTCAATGTTTTGTAGTTTTCCTGCTTTGTTGTCTGTCTTCTTTTGGATTTAGTTACACGCCTATGGAAGGGTTTTTTTTTTTTTTTTTTTATGATGGTCGCTTTAAGGTGATTTCCAGAGGATTTAGGAGAACTTCCCCACTATCAGGGACACAAAGCTGTCAAAAACAATGCAGCAACATTCCTGGTACCAATTTATGCACTGGACTCAGACACGCCTCCTAGTTTTGGATTGGACATAAGAATTCATCCGTTAGAGCAGGGTGTCAAGCTCATTTTAGTTCAGAGACCATAACAATATTTAAATTCAAAGTTTTTCTTTGTTGTGTCGGAGAGACTACGTGTTGAAAATGTCTATATTTTTGGAAAAACCAAACAATTACGAAGAAAAATCACTGCAATCTCAACATAAAGCAAATTTTAATGAAACTCTCTGGTGCAATATACGGGTGTAATCTGGTGCAATGTCAACAAATCTTCTCTAACTGTTCTATATCTATGATTCGTGTTTTTACAAACTCACCCTGACATCATGGCTTAGAGGCTATCTTGTTATCCTTCATGGCAGCATCACTGATATCTCAGCGCGGGCCTCAGTATTTTGTACTTTTAAGAAACTTGTCCAAAGAATCAATGTTTCTTAGAGATTTTTACCATTTGCTTGTTGGTTTGATGGAAAGATTGGAGCCTCTTGCAGGCCTGATGTTTGACATTAGACGTTGATTTGACTCCTGAGATGTTTGCGACCAATTCAAAGTCCTTTAACAGCGAGAGGGTTAGGTGTTTAGTGTTTTTATAATGAAGACTGCACTTACTTTTTGTAAGTTCTCAATTAGATATGTATTTATTAAAGTGTTAATTCTAATTAAAAACTGATTAAAAACTCATTTTATGTACAGAATCTCTAAGGATTTATATACGTACACAACCTTTGACCACATCGCATTTTGCTTTAATAAGTTGTGGTCAGTATTTGCATTTTTTTCAAATATCAAAATCCTTTAAATTCCTCCTTTCACTGACCTCAAAGTTAATTTTTCCAGTGACATTTGTCATTTTTCAAGATTTAATTTTGATTTCAAACAGATTTGACATATTCAAAACAAACATTGTGTTCCACATTGGTGCTTATAGTTGCTTCTTCGGATTATTTTTTGCAGAACATCCAAAGGGAAAGAAGCCAGTTTGATGCTTTCAGCAGAATGAAAACCTGTCACGCTCTCCTCTGCCTGCAAAAATGTCCCATCTTACATCGAAACAAGTCGTTTATCACTGGACCAATTACACTGTTGCTGTGGTGTCAGACGCTCACAAAAAAATCAGCTTCCATGATTACAATTTGGACATTGGCAACAACAACAACAACAACAACAACAAAAAAAGAAATGCCCCTAAAAGCTGCTGCGCCATCAATTTGTCACGGTCACATCCACATTGTGCGGAGAAGAGGATGCAACCCAGTCATTTTAACTAATGAAGCAAGTCAGTGTAATGTGATGCACTCCCCCACGAGTAGTAAGTTACTGCTTTAGATGAGAAAAAAAAGAAAAAAACTGACAATGCAACTCTGTGCTGTAATGGACGGCCCACGCTGTCGGCAGGCGTCCAACATACGTACACGGGCTGCATCCCAACACAGGCAGCACCGATTGTTTAACACAGCCAAAGATAAAATCCAGAATACCTGTTTTTTTTAGATCATCCCAGCACTCTGCACTTATTAACTCCCTTAAGCTTCAATATGTTGTTCAAGTTCATACTGAACCGCCGCACCACAGTTGTGATTAATGCACTTCTTACATTTGTGGCTTTGTGCGTTTACAAACTTCATTATACCTGATTTCACCATCTAGATTAGAAGACTTACATTTCATTAGAGCTTTACAAACATAATCAAATTCTAAACTTGTGTCTATGCAGGCTTTCAAGATCACTCCTGCACAAAAATACAGGAACTCTGCCTGTGTAACCACGTGCTGCATTCAAAGTCTCATTTTTTTACATGAGAGACGGAGAGACAGGACTGCAAATTAGTACTCAAGTGCACCTAGTATTAAATAGTGTAAACTGTACTCAAATTGTAAGTGAACTTGCAAAACTATTTATAGTATTGGTTACCTTTTAGTCATTTTTGAATGCCTTCTCAGTAAACATCCACACTCAAAGCACATATTTTAGATAAACAAAGTGTGTATAAATAACATTACAGGTTATTTAAAGAAATATGAATTAAAATCAAGGATTTTCTGTGTAAAGACTCACTGGTGACAAACGGTTAAACTATTATATCAAAATCTATATAAAAATGCCGAGAAACTTCTTCCTTGGATCAGTTTGAATATCAGCTACCACCACTGGCTGAATGGGAACCAGGAAAATGCAAAAACTCTTTTTCAATGCTGATGTGATTTGATCATGTCGTGAAAGGATTTGTCCTGGAGGTTGAGTGTAGAAATTAATTAGTGTGTGTATGTTGGTTGGAAGGTTTTCAGTGACCCAAAAGTTTGGCCACTGAAGACACAACTTTCAGGAAACAGCTCCCAAACTGAAACGCTTCAAAAACGCTCGAGCTCCGTTTCCGTATTAACCGGCGAAAATGAGACTTTGGGAAACGCTCAGGCCCTTGTTGTGGGGAGAAACCCTGCTACTGTACTCCACGGCCGTGGTAAACAGTTCTTCTGCACGAACGGATGGACAATAATAAACAATGTCTGCGTCCAGAGTGGCATGTCTCCCAGCCCATAATCTAGTTTTATAGTACATACTGGTTAGTTTTTCTGCTGGGAGTCACCTGTAATAGCATCCAATTCCTCGCCTGTCCATACAAACAAGGCGACTGCCTTCCACAGAACAGAGTGGTGTTAAGAATAAAACAAACATTTTTTAAAAAGTTTCAATTGACTGTTAAATCTGTATTTTTGCACCCACTGCAAAATATCATATTTCATAAAGTAGTGAGGCTTGTTCATTCTTCATGTGCTCCACATCTTTGAAAAAGGGGGGTGCTCTTCTATTAGGAACTATACGGTACTCACCACTATTAATAAATGGCAAATGGATTTCACCTATATCGCACTTTGCCACTGTGTAAACAGTTTCTAAAGCTCTTTACACTATTAATCACATTCACCCATTCATACACACATTCCCTCACCAATGGAGGTGGCTACCATGCAAGGCACTCAGTCCATCAACAGGGAGCAGTTTGGAGCTTAGCGTCTTGCTCAAGGACACTTCGACAGGTGGACAGGTGGAGATGGGAATTGAACCGGCAACTATTTGGGAGACGACCGCTCCACCAACTGATCCACAGCCGTGTACAGTGTATTGCTGCCTGCACGCATGTGTGTGCGGTTTTATAACAAAAACAACCAACAGCGCCAACCCCTGGCCTTGCATGCGAACTACATCCTTTTCAGCGTTTCTACCGCTTCCTTGTAAATGGATCTCATTCTCAAAACGTGTAAACGCGAAACGTTTCTGAAAAGGAAACGCAAAAATGATGCGTTTTCACTCGTCGCAGCTCAGCCTCAGCTCACTAAGTCCTGCCATCTGCAAAGCAAGTCCAACAGATGCTGCGGACGACAGTGGACTTGTGAAAAAGCAGCACCTGACAGTCCCTGCACGGCCGGCTCCTGTCACTCAGCCACTGTAAATATTTCAGGACTCCCTCCTTCGTCTCTCTGCTCTCTGCTAAAGTGGGCTCACCCCTCCCGTCGCCCGCCCGCCCGCACGCCTGCGACAGCTGCCAATCCCCTCTCCCGGGAGACCAAACATTTTAGCGCTTCATAAATTCCTAATGAGCGCACTCAAGTCGCCGGCCACTTCCACCCGCCGGTCGTCTCAACCTGTTACGACAAACAAACACCGCGGCGTACACATGTTCCCGCACATTCGGAGCCGTGCTCACTTCACACGTGCGGCACTCGGAGGGCCGGGCCCCGAGGTGTTGAAAGCAGAGCGGCTGTGGCTGTCGACAGCTACCAGGACTCCAGCTTCTTATCCGGGAGGCGACACTAGGAGCCATCACACATCATCTTTTATTGATTAACACACCGAATCCTCAACTGTACATATGCTGCTTCGGTGACCTTTTAGCTTGGACTGTTGACGTGTGAACATCACCCGTTCGTCCCGCATTTCAACGCACAAAAGAACTTCAACAAAGAGCATAAATACAGGAAGAAGCAGCAGCAAACAGATCATGAGATACGAGCATAATAAATTATTAAGACTTGCTCTCTACCCGTAATGATACAAGGAGAAGTTCTCGGGGGTTAATTTACAGCCCTGTAATCACACAGAGTAACAGCTTGTCAGTGGTTTTCTCAAGTAGGAAAATCTGCCATCAGGATGATCATAAAATCCCAGCATCTGCTGTGAATAGCGGGAAGCTCGACTCGTTTATACGGAGGACTGTTTCACCACATTGCAGTTAATTTGCTTCCAAAACAGACGCGCCATCTGCATACAAGTGAGTGTTTACGGTGCAATGAAAACACAGATTGACGGCACGGGGAGGCTGACTCGAGGTGATTTAAGATTATACACGGAGCGCGGGACGGGGATTATGACGGGTGACGTACGAAATTTGACCTACGAAATCAGTTCAACTCCAAACCTGACATGAGAGTAGAAATTTCTTCATGTTTCTCGCATTAAAGAATATTGATTCTGGATGTTGGGATCAATGGGTAATAAAACAAAACTACAACTCTTTTTTTCCACTTAGTTAAATGTCTTCAAATATTCAATATTGGCTTCATAAATACTCTAACTGTTGTAACTGGTATTGCCCCCACCAATTTCTTCCAATTAAATATGTAGAGATGCAAAGATACTACTTTATTAAAGGACGAATACTAACCGCTGGCGACATACCGATACAAGAACTTAAAAAATAATTCATTTTAAATAATCTCCAAACAGCTGATATCCTTCGTCCTCTCGTCTCCCTGCTGCTGACTCATGACATCATGTAATACTCTCCAGATTGTATTGGGGAGCTTTTATGAGTAGTACTCTGTGCAGTATCAGATCCCATGCTTGCCTATGTTTTGCAGCAAAACATTACCCCCTTTTACACAGAAACAGCAGAATGAAACCACACACACACACACACACACACACACACACACACACACACACACACACACACACACACACACACACACACACACACACACACACACACACACACACAAGTGAGCAGAAAGTAAAACACTATAAACATCAACAATGGGGGAACACAGACATTCTATTGAACAGACGACCAAGTTGGATTGTTATTACGGTGACTGTCAAAATAAAAGTACCAAGTCCCAGGAGAATATGGCCTGGGAGTCATGATACTCTGCAGGCAAACATTGTTCTTATTGTCCGTCTACTGAGCATGTGCAGAACTATTCACCACCGTCTTTGTATGCATGTTGCATTTTCCACTTTGGGAGCTCTTTTCAAAAAGCTGTGCTTTTGTAACCGACACCCAAAAGGCAAAGTTTTGCATTTCACTTGAAAATCGTTGTCGTCTAAACGAGGCCGAAGTTCATTCCAGCAGAAAAGATTCACTCCTCATTCCCACCCTGCTTGAAATGCTTCAAAAATATGAGCCTCTGCAGTAAAAAAAAAAAAAAAAAAAAAAAAAAAAATCCAATATGCAGCTCCTGTGTCCAGACTGCAGGATTTTTACATAAGCAGCAGGTTGTGAATGCAGTGGGTGGACGTTTGAGACGTTCCCCATCTTCAGTTTGTCAGTTTCTCGTCTGCTGTCGACTCGACGAGGCTGCAGAGCTTCAGTGGAATATAACACCTCAGGAGGGGGAAGTAACAAATACAGCAGATGAAATTTGCCATCTTATCTGCGCGGGGCACATTATCTCCACATATGAGAGTAAATGCACTCATTTAGCTCCCCGCCAGAGAAACATTCCCAGCAGTAATCACAACCGGCCATCACGCAGCCTCTGGTTAAAAGGTGACTGAGTGATGAGGGGGGGGGGGCTTTGGTATCAATCCGCTTTGCTCCAGCTCATAAAAAATTGAGAACCCCCCCCCCCCCCCCCCCCCCCCCCACCCCCACCCTCGACCACCCATTTCTGAGTGGCTGATTCTTTGGAGATGAGCGAGCCTGATGGACGCAAAACCATGGCAGATCCCGGCGGTTCGGACAGATACAGTGGGAGTGCATTTTATTTTTCAGTGGAGACGGGGGTGGGGGTGGGGGGTGGGGGGGTCCGGTTGGTTGGTTGAGTGGGGAGGCGGATGAGCTGGAAAGCACTCAGACAGTGACACGCAGGCCGCTATTAACAGAGCGAGACAGAAAGAGAACGTAAAGACCGAGGAGGGGAGGATGAGAAGAGATGCCATGACAAGAGGTCAAAGTCAGGCTCCATCTTAGATGCCCCCCCCCCCCCGCCCGGATTTGGTTTTCTTCTAATCCCTGCTCAGCCTCGTCTTCTGTCCCTTGTTCGGTGCGTTTTCCTCCTCTGTAACCTTCGTCTGCCCTTCACACTCCTCTGACCCTGCCTCTCACATTTAGACTCCACCTTCATACGAGGTTGCAGGTCCAAGAAAAAAAAAAAAACGCATGAAGTCAGCGGTCCACCGAATGAATCTCCTCGTCCGGATTCATCATGAACTGGACAGAAAACTACAGAAAAACAACAATAAAGCAAACGGTGGTGCTGCTATCCAACAACTACAGACAGTTTACATGGAACTCAAAATCTCAGTGCTGAAAAAATAATCCATTCATGTCACGACTTCTATCACCAGTCTGAAAAAGTGCATATTATGTGTTTATTTTCTATGCTTTTAAAACTGAAGCTCGCGCGAGAAGGTCCCAGGTTCAAATCTACTTGACATGGAATTTGCATGTTCTCTCTGAGCCTGTGTTGATTTTTTAATGTTGTCTCTGGTCACCAGAACCTGGACAAAGACTGTCTAGGAGATGGTTGGATAGCTGGATTATAATCTAAGACACTTTGGGAAATTCACCGAATTGTGAAGGAAAATGAGATAGGAAGAGTTTTAGGTTAAAAATTAGTGGGTTTCCAACAAGTTAGCTTCTCAAACCTCCAGGCAGCCTAAACTCTAGATTCTTCTACAATAACAGGAAGGACACAGCAGCTTCAGGTGAAAACAGAAAACTTTTGTTGGGTTTCTGTTGACATGCCCACGGTGCTCGGAGTGACTGAAAGTGCAACTTTTTGAAAACTCTCTGACTCCAGCACCATGCACAAGAGGGACAATGCAACTTTCCGGAAACGCTGCTACTGCACACCACAGCCATGAGAAATAGTCCTTCTGCACATGCTCAGTAGACCAACGTTTTCCTCCAGAGTGTCATGACTCCCAGTCTATTCTAATAATATTAGGCACTCTGAGTCTTCGTCCTATGGCGGTTCCCTGGGAATTATCTAAGCAACAACAAACATTACATAAACATTTGTGTTTTTTCAGTCATATTTGTACATTCAGCTGGTAATCTGCAGCCAAAGACAATTCATCATAATGCCTGCTTCGCCAGCGCGAGGAGACAGTTTCTGTGGGCGGCTGCTCTGCTGGCTGTCAGCGAGCGTGTTTGTGTACAACACCGTTAAATAATAATCTCATTAACGGCTGTCACCAAATAGTAAGATGTAACACGTGCGAAACACACATATTCAGAGATATGGAACAAACTGTTGGCGCTTCGCCGGTGACGATCTATCGATAACGCTGGGAGCACGTTAGCCGGATCAAAAACAAGAGGCTAAAGGAGGAGATGAAAGATTCATGTGAGACATATCGATAATCAGTCTACATCGCATCGGGACTTACAATGGGCCTGCAATCTCGCGCTGGGAGAATGTAATCTTCTGCAGAAAGATGCAGAGTTCAACCTTCAGGACCCGCGTTGCAAGATTCTTCTCTCCATTTGTACAAACTGTACTTAAATGCAGACTGTTCCTTGATGTGGTTTTTGGTTTTGCATACTTTCCATTACAGTATTATGCTGAAGGAACACACACACACACACACACACACACACACACACACACACACACACACACACACACACACACACACACACACACACACACACACACACACACACACACACACACACACAGAGCCAGTCTTAATCGACATCAGTTTTCCCTGAGCCAAAGCCACAAAGAGGAAAAAGTGATATTGTTCAATTATGAATCCACACAATGTATAATGCATGAGCCGACGCTCTTCTTTTCCTGTGTTTTTCTTGTGTTTCTCGGCGGAGGGGTGAGGAGGGTCCTGTTGGGTTAGTGAGGCGGGTCTCTCTGTCTCCCTTCCTCTTGCAGGGCGAAACGACCCCCCTCCCCCCAAAGTGTCGCCAACCTGTCTGCGACCGGCCCGGCTGAAGCCCCGAACCTCAGCTCGAAGAAGACCTCCGCTTTGTGGAGGAGCTTGGAGCTCAAGGGCATGAGACGGGCTCCGTTTCGGGGTGGGGGTGGGGGTGGGGTGGTGTGGGGTTCGTGTCTGGAGGCCCCTCAACACTCTCAACCCTGACGTAAGGTTGAGTTGAGAGGCAAGACGGTAAGGAGTGAACACAGGCTGATTTAACCTGCCACCATCACTGGAAACACCTACTTACAGTATTTACCATCAAATCAACAATAATCACTGTTACTGTAAACCAATTCAATGTTCCTTTTGTTTCCTACAAAATCTCTACAGCTAAATCCAATGAACATCAGAAAATACCCCCATAACCCCACAGGGGCCTGAAACACCAGTGCAACCTGAAGTCGTCACAACTAGAATTGCACTAAATGGAATTCACGTATAAAGAGCTTCTCCACCGCGTAAGCAGTCCCCAAATCGCTTCACATTGTTAGTCACTGTCACCCATTCACACACCAATGGAGGAAGCGACCAACCCAGGCGCTCTGTCCACCCACTGGGAGCATTTTGGGGTTCGGTGTCTTGCTCAAGGACACTTCCACATGTGGACAGGTGGAGATGGGAATCGAACCGGCAACATTCCAATTGGGAGACGACTGCTCCACCAACCAACTGAGTCACAGCCGCTTCAACAGTTTTGTTAAAATGTGCATAAACATTGAAAACCCAAAATAGCATTGAATGAATCAAAAAAAATTTATCAAACACACGTAATACCTGCTTCTTTAGGAGGCAAAGATTTTAGACTTGAATTCGTTTTTTTCTTCTGCCGGGTTTTCAGACTAGGTTGTCACCATGGGGAGCTCATAAAAAAATAGTACATCAACACATGGGGAAGATTCTGGAATAGTATGACTTTTGTTAATGACTCAACTGTTTCTGCAAAAATTGCAAAACACAGTGACAAATTTACCAGTCACATGGATGGGATTTTGGTTAAAAACATAAAATGGAGGACACTAGTGAGAAACGAGCAGCAGGCACAAACAAAATTTCATCAGAAATGTTCTACTTGCTTCTATTTTTAAAAGGGTCGTATTCTGCTAAATTGACTTTCTACTGGTTTTCCAACAGTGATAATCGTTCCCATACCTGGACTGACGCCCCAGAAGTGAAGACAGTCTGTCCTCTCTCTCCCTGGCTTGTTTCAGGTTTTAAAAAGTGTGTTGCTCCAACCAGCCAATCAGAAATCAAACCCTATATAGTGTCATCGGGGGGTTAGCCAATCCCAATCAAGGTAGGCCCTCCCTTTGACTCCTCCCACAATTAGGCAGCTCTGCTCTGGCACATGGCACCACGAGTGGAAGTACTTCCTCCTCTTCCCAAGATGGGCATGTGTAGGCGGAGCCAGTCCAGCTCACACAGACACAGCAGATTCTGAATGCAGCTCCTATGATCCAATATTCAAATGGAGGAAAATCAAGGAGAAGCAATAAACTTTGAATACTGAAGGTTTCTGGACCGACCAGACCACCAAAGTGTTGAAAAGCTGAATAGTTTGACCTCTTTAAATTACAAAAACAGTTGAATAGTTAATGATCCTAACAGTTTTAGTCTATTGTTGAATCAGTAAATGAAAAAATACTGTGAAACTGTGAGTGAAATAAATAACTCAATAAATTACAGAAAACTAAAGAAAAGTTATTTTTTTTGTGTAATTGCTTTCATACAGTGAAACTTTAGATTTATTAAACTGAAATGAAACATTCCAAACATTCTGTTTTGTCCTTTTGCACTTTTAACTCACAAGAATCTAAATCAAAGTAGCTGAAAATACTTAAAACTGACATTTATCCTATTTGATTACCAGGTGATCATAACTGTCATGTTTATGATACGTGGAAAACTTTATTCTTCCAAATGAAGCTGCACTAAAGAGACTTTAACTTCAAACAAGTAAGCTTAATTTGGCTTTTAAGGTTAAATCAGTGGAACAAACTGCAGCCTTTTTTTAAATGACCGATATAGCCATAGGATCTCCTGAGCATTGTTGTGACAATGAGACTGTTTATAGCAGCTTTTCATTAAACTGGAAAAGCCATCATGATTAGTTCTGTCTGATCCCAATTGAATCAGTGAAACAACAAGCAGTAAAAGCACGAATCACAACAACATGTTTAAATTAAGGAAGACGTGTTTCTTGTTTAACTAAGATGATAGATCTAAACTCTTGAGAGAGAAAAGCTCGGTGTCCCACCATGTTTTCAGTGAGAAACAAACCCACGTTATGATGATCGATTAAGAAATTTAAAACAGCGTTCAGATTCTGCACTTTAGCAATAAAGCGGTGGCCACGTGAGCACTTTGCTCAGCGCGACCTATGATCCTGACAATGCCAATCAGTGGTCGCTTCCAAATCATCCAGGCAATTTATTTAAGTAAACGTCTGATCAATACAGGTCCCACTAACACGCAGCATAAATAGGCCTATGCATTAGGCCGTGCATTAGCCCACTGATGTGTCAGGGGCTTTTTGCTCAGCCAGTGTTTACCTCAACCAAACACCATTAATCAAGCCGGGCTCACAAGAGCCTCGTTTTCTTGTTGAGATGACAAAGTCGCGTTTTGCTCGGTATTATCCTGCTTGACTGCAACAACGGCCCGACGCTCACCCTCTTCCTCCGACCGTTTTATCACATTGAATTAGCTATTAGCCGCAACGTGTCTGCTCGCGCCCGAGGCCGCTAATGTGTTTAAACGTGGCAGCGTGATTGGCTGGCCCGATCCGGCGAGGGCCAGCATCGACGCCGCCGCCGCTGCACTGCACTGCGGCGGGCACCGGGGGCATCCAGACATCAGGGGCGACTCCGGCGGGGCAAACGAGGGCTGAGCCACACTGACAGCTCGTGGCAGGCGATGCAGGTAATTAAAGCGGAGCTCTGCAGAGAGGGTGGGGTGTGGGGGGTGGGGGATGCTTCATGATGACAGTGAGTTAGCATCCAAACCCCCCCCACCCCCACCTCTCCACCCCCCCCCCCCCCCCCCCCCCCCCCGCCCCCTGTTCTCTGTTGCCCTTAGGGGCTTACACAATGAGGCGGTAAAGAGAAGTGAGAGCCGAGATGCTCAGATCGAAGAACAGAGCCCACACCCATCAAACCCCTCCACCCCCCCTGCACCCCCCCACCACCACCCCACTTTTCCAAATCAGCAGCGCACAATTTGCCCTCATGAATAATGTTGAAGCGGTGCCACGCAGCTGCTGCGTAAAAAACCACTGATCCCCTCCTCTGATGTCGACTCTCTGAAGGGGGGGTGAGAGGGGGGGGGGGGGGGCGGGGGGGGGGTCACCTCAGGGGGGTCCGACTCGACGCATTTGTGAATTTGCACATTTGCCTACATCCCGGTTACTTTGAAGAACCTAATCAGTTACATCACCTGGACAAATAGTGCAAATTGACTGCGGCAGTGAGGGAAATATAATAGAAGGAAGAGCTGCGGAGTAATAACGGGAGAAATGGCTCCTCTGTGAGTGAGTAAACAAACTGGAGCCGCTGCTGCTGCTAATATGCACAAGAGCATCAGCGGGGCGGGGGGGGGGGGGCGACTACATGAGACATCCATGATGCTCCATTATCTGCTACAGTGATGCAGCACAGGAAGCAACGGAGCAGCTTCTAATATTAATGCTAATTATCACTAACACTCATCTGCATTAAATCAAAGTGTGGCTCTGAGCTCAATGTGGACGCCTGTCACTTCTTAAGTCACTTCAAACACTGAGAAAGTGTTGATTGATGAGCAACTTCTGTTAAAAAGCCTTTCAATGATGTGGTTTTCTCCTCACAAGACACGTTTTGTTTTTTTCTTCCTATCTGCTGTTTAATTTGAACCACTTTCACATATTTTTAAGGATTTTGCGTTTTTTCCAGTGCAGAACAGCGTTAATCTGGCTGGATTGTTAAAGATCTCCGTTTCTTGCCCTTCAAATATGACACTGAGATCATCAAACTACCCCTCAGAGATCCATCATTATACTGCGATGAATCAGACGGATTCTATTCCAGCATGAAGTGAACATTGGAGCTGCAATACTGAATCAAATTCAATACAAAATATGTAAAGTCCTTCATGTTAGAAACAATAGTTAAATGATGGTGAATTTAGTGTCAAACAAAAGGCCGTTGGGGCAAAACCGGCCTTCGAGAGGCTCCAGCAAAACCATTTAATTTAATTTATTTTCTACAATTTCACACATACAACGATTCTGACTTGTGGATGAATTATGCAAAAGTATGAAATAATGAACATCCAAAAAAAGCTTGGGGCTAATCATGTTGGGGAAAACATTGATTTTTAACAAATCACTTGCTGAGATGGACATTTATTACTCTGGCACTAGGCACAACTGAAAAAGCAACTTTTGGGAAACAGCTTAGAAGGTGGAACTTTTTGAAAACGCTCACGCTCTGTCGCCGTGTAGACGGGCGAAACGCTGCTACCGCGCATGCACACCACGGCTGCAGTAAATAGTTCTTCTGCACCTGCTCAGGCAATAAGAACAACGCTTCCTCCAGTTGAGTTGATAGTTTTATTTTGACAGTCACCGTAATAACAATCCAACTTGGTTGTCTGTCCACTAGTACTAGCGTACATGTGAGTTTGTGGTTTCATCACAAAAACAAACAACAGCAGCCACTAGTGGCCCAACAGGAAAACAACATTCTTTTTAGCGATTTTGCTCTTTACGTGTAAACGGACATCATTTTCAAAATGTTGCCATGTAAATGCTAAACTTTTCTGAAACAAAAATTTGAAAACGATGGATTTTTACTTGAAACGTTGTTGCACATGTGCAGAACAACTATTTCCTATGGCCATAGAGCGGCTGTCCAATAGCAGTGTTTCGAAAAATTTGTGTTTTCATGAGATGTTTTTTAAAAAAGTTGTGTCCATTTCCGTGTAAACGAACAAAGTATTCAAGATGTTGTGTAAACGGAAAACTTTTCTGAAGCGAAAACGATTTCCACCTGAATCGTCGTCGTTTAAACGAGGCCAAAGAAAGCAGAGCAGCAAACCTCATGTTTTGTCTGGTGGTTTTCAAAGTAATTGATAAAAAAAAAAAAAAAAAAGTATTCTAAATCAAAAACCTTTTAAAATGTGTTTTGTTGCTCCACGCCGACACTCTGCTCAGCGGCTGTGCCGCCATCTGCTTCTCCAAACTGAAGACGTGAACCCCCTCCCCATCTCCCGCACGCTGATTATCACTAAGCACCTCGTACCACCCCCATGCAAATAATCCAAACTACCCCTTGAAGCAAATGAGATATGACAGGCCAATGAGTGGGCTTGAGAGGAAGAGGGTTTGTTTTTTTCTGTGTGTGTTTTTTCTATCATTGGCAGTTTGCAGTCTCGGAGCCGAGATAAGAAATCAGTAATTGTTGCAAGTCTGCCTTCAGCAGCTTTCAGTCCTCCACACTGACTGACAGATTTGTAAAAAAAAAATCTTGACGCGAGCCCAGACTACACACGATCAGAATTCTGGCGACGACTTTATTCAACAAGACGCTGGAGTACACTTTCCAAAAGTGAGGACTTGTCGTTGGGAGTTTTTCCATCTCTGAACAGTCTGTAAAGTACTTGATTCGAATTAGGATCGGATGCAGCGCAGCCCAGCGTGCTTTTAGAGGGTGGAAGAGCTGCAATGTTTCTGTTTCAGTAAAAAAATATAAAAAAATCCTCCCACCTGTGCTTGGTTTGCTGTCAAGTACAATTGTGTGTGTGTGTGTGTGTGTGTGAGAGAGAGAGAGAGAGAGAGGATCTCAGGTGAGCTAAGAAGGAGGACATTAAACCCAGCAGGGAGGGATGAACGGGGAGATTAGCTGGAGGACGAAGGCTGACAGCTTGGAGATCATCTAGTGCTTACACCACAGCATAGCACCGCAGCACATAGAATTTTCTTTTAGGAGGAAGTGAAGAGGAGCGCAGGCCCGGGTGGGAAATGTTTACTTTCGCTTTATTTTCATTAAGTCCAGCGCAAATGATCTGTAACTCAGGACAGATTTCACTTCGTCGCCGGCCGGTCAGAACAAGTCATCCTGCCAAAACGCGAGCACCAGTGTGTGGGATCTGAAAACTGCATGCTTATGTAACAGACACACATTCGTCTTGCTTCGCTGGGCCCTCGTCTCAGGTTAGGAACCAGGTAATCCACACCGGTAAGGCAGCGAGACGTGGCTTCGCTGCAGGACGCAACACTCTGGATTAAAATTAGCTTGAAATAAAAGCATTCATCTATTTGCCGAGTCTATGTGCAAACGCTTGTCTATAACAGCTGCATGCATCAGTTTATCAGTGGAGGCTGGCACCACGTTTGGCCCATCGTCACAGATTTATTATTGGATAATTAACCAATGAACCCATTAACTATTATTGGTTTCATTCGGTTAACGTCTGAATTCCACATCAGTTGAACTGAACATAGATTACTGCAGTACAATGTGTACCAATGTGTGCATGTTGATTCGTTCTTTCATGAACTCTCATACATTTTCATGGTGGATGTGTTTGGTCATGCCTGTGGGACGCGGGATAAAGTTTTGCAACCTTCGCTGTGATGAAAATGTTCATTTATGTATTTCAGCTGACATGAAGAAGCTTCACACACAATTAGAAAGATTTCAGTGACTGCGAGCACCGTCGTTGTAAACAGACACTCAAAACGTTGTAAACGCCACATGGACAACTTGACCTTCAATCAGATTAAAGTTTTACGATTTTTTAAAAAAAAATTTTTTTAGATCAATAGAATATAAAGACTGAATTTGATATAATTAACCTGCAGGTATTCTTGTTTGTTTATGTATTTTTTTTTTTTCAATTTCTACATTAAAACATGAAAAAATGACCATAAAAGAATCCATTTAACTCTTCATTGTTTATTCCTGCCGTGTCCTTATGTATCGTGTTCCATCTTCAGTTTGATTATTTTATTTGACAGCAATTCAATGTGATATTTCACCAAGCTTAGGCACTGCTCTAATAGCAACCAAAGATACACGAGCATTAATACGTGCAGAATTAGCAGGTTTGCATTGAGGGACATTCAAGTCACCTGCATCAGAAACCGTACAGAGGAATCAAATCAACAACAGAATATGTTCCAGGCTCTGAATGTGTGCGGCGCCGCCTCGGTCCGATCTCGGGGGCAGAGCGGCTCCATTTGCAGGGGGAGAAACAAAGAGGCGAAATAAGCTGGCAGTTGACAGCGGAGGGCAAATCAAAGTCCCGGGGTTAAATGGGATTGTGGGTCAGATGACTAGACATGGTCGCCTTTTTCCGCTCGCAGCAGTCGTCCTCTTGTGCCTCGGAAAAATACCACGGCACCCCCACCACCACCACCACCACCCCCCCCCCCCCCAACACACTCACACACACACACACACGCCACCCTCCTTCATGTCATCCTCCCCCCACTCCTCAACTGCCCACCATTTCCCTCTGAGGCAACGGTATTTTATCTTCCTGATCCCCACTGCTGGAGACGCTCCTGTCTTATTGCCACACAGTCAGTCAGTGTATTTATTTTTTCCTCATGGAATTTTTTCGACGTCACATCAACTCTTCAATCCAGAAGGTGTTCAGAGTATGAACCCCCCCCCCCCAAAAAAAGACACAACGAAGCCGAAGCTAATCCTTTTGCACCCGTATGAGGCCGTGTGCTACCCACACCACTATAAATCACCCTGATGGATACACTATCAATTGAGAGGAACAGAGACAGGCGACGGTTGGGAAAATGGCAGCGATCTGCATTAGAGCCGCACTCAATCTGCGACGCAGACGAGGGGGAGCCTCCATTAAAGCGTCACGTTGTTCCCCGTGATTACTCGACCACAGTACATCAAGAACCGCTGTTTCATCCATGTTCGGTAACTGCTGCCTCCCGGGCGCTGCGGCGCATCACGTCTCACCTTGTCCTGTACCTGGGTCTGTGTTTGGTAGCCTATGGCGACAGGGGAGGGGGAGGGAGGGGGGGTGGGCGGGGTGGGAGGAGGGGGAGTGGGGGGGGGAGAGTGCATGCAAACACTGCCAGGCAGCAGAATACACATCGCCGTATTCAGAGCGTTTAGTGCCTGGGATTAATCAAATTATAATTTAATCATCTGATCAAACAGCAATTAGCATAATCACTTCTGGGGAAGGCCTGATAGAGTGGAGACGGGAGCGGAGAGGAGCTGGGGGCGAGAAACACTTTAATGAAACATTCGCCCCAATGTTTGAAAATGTTACACATTTCGGGGCGAGCGGAGCGCGGCTGGACTCTGAATGCTAATCAGCGCGGTTTGGTTATGCCTAATGAACACGTCCGACAGTCAGCCACGGGGGGAGGAATTTGCGAGTGAGGTCCTGATTTAATGTTTTTCTCTCTCGCTGATGGCCTTTTTACAGCTCAGTGTTCACTCACAAGATTTCCATTGTGAGTCGGAACATTACATGTGAGTTTTTAATCATTTGACGGGGCTCATTAGTGGAAACAAACCCATTCCTTCACTCCTCCCGTTGACAGATCGACCACAGATCGTTTTTTCACCAACTAAACACGAATACTATCCCGAATAATCTACATGCCACTTTGGTAACTGGTTCATTAAGGTTATTTCAAAGACAGTAGATGATCTAATGTGTTTGTTCTTGGCCTGTGGGAGGAAACTAGACACGAGCCATGCACAGGGAGAACATGCAAACTCTTCCTGTGTGGTGAGTGTATTCACTACTACTACACTGTTTACCAGTATCATATGGTTAAATATCAATATTCCATCAATCAAATCCCATTCTAAGTCTATATCCAGATTCTTGGTGATCTCATGGTCATTTTTAACATTGATTTAGGTTAAAAACACCTGATAAGCTGCCATTTCTTTTCGCACCAAAAATTGGCAATGTCTAAAATCATTTTGCAAGATATCATACAACACTGAAAGTCTCCAGAAATGTATGTTTGGAGTTTATTACTTGGCTTATATTGAAATTGCAAACTGCAAAAACAGCCGCAAATGTTTCAAATCAAGTAAAAAAAAAAGTCCATAAATAAGCATCAAAAACATCCCGTGTTTCAATCTGAGCTCTTAAAAAAACAAAAACAAACACAGTTTGACTGTGGAACAAGTAGAACAGTGACTAGATGCTGCTTCGGTTCAGGGAATCTGTTGAGGTCCGACCTGAAACAATCTGCATGTTCTGGAACTTCTGCTTGTGCACGACGCTGAACATTAGACTCCTGCTTTGTCTTTCGAATTACTTCTATAATCTCCATGAAGGAATTTCTCTTCACCGTAATAACGTCCGGCACAACGTGAAAACCTTTCTTGTTTGTCATCGTGATGTGATCAATGTAAAAGGAAACTGCTCGAATTGACGAACTTTCTTTTTAAAAGTGAGATTTTACTATCCGATCCTTTATTTTGCACCGAATAGAGCAAAACACAATTCTTCTCGTATGTAAACACAAAATTATTCTGTCTTTTTCCATCTGATAATTGGTGTAGTTTTCCTGGCAGGTACCAAAGGAACGACATTGTGAAAGTGGAACCAAAATATTTGTTATTTACTAAAAATGCTGAAAGTTCTCAGTTTTGGACAAATATAAAGAAACAACTGCTATATTTGATTTCATACTATCGATTAAAGCTTTATATTTCATGCTTTTTTTAAACGTCTTTTTCAGTTCCTGCAGTTGAATATGAACACAACCAGAATATGATGTGGAAATGATGTGAAGCTATATTTCTTTTTGACATATTAGCCTCCTCATTTGGCTTTACAAACATCCCTCCATCATCTTGCCGTACTGCTGCGAGACGCAGTTCCGAGTATACATAATGAGGTTTCTGTGTCACTATGATTTAGTCACTTGCGGCTCTCCCGCTCAGGGATACGCATGCACGCTGTAAACAGATAGGAGCCGCTCTCTGTACATGCACACATTAAGGAAAAGGCCCAGCGGTGCAGGTCTCTGCAGGGGTTGTTTGGCAACAGCCGGCTCGCCCCGGTGACCAGTGCGTCCTCCAAACAGTCGTGTTCACACGCCACTGCAGCATATTGCAGCGGGAAACGTCCGCAGCCACTGCAATACATTACCGGTTAAGACACTGATGCAGAGTAGACTGCTAGAGGTGCGTGTGAAGGCACATCTCTAAACCAACAACATGCACTTGTTGTTGGATACGACCTGCAGGCAGGGGGATTCTTATTGCTTTTACCAGTGGAGACTTCATGCACGAGGGGCCAGTGTTGCCATGGTGACTATAGTAAACACTTGATTCACACCCTATAACAGCCACAGTGGGTTGAGCCCAACTTGTGCTTGGTTACGTGCGAGAAAAGATTATTATTAAGCATTTTTGTGATGTTTTAAAGTCTGATCTGTTCACACACTCAACCTCCTCATCATCACATCACATCAACTATCTTTAGTCACTAAAGCCGCCAGAGATTTATTTGAATATAAATATCAGCCATATTTAATCTCTTGAACGAGCAAAATAGGAGTTTTATGAAAAATATATGGTTTTATATGTTCATACAGTACCTGATATCTAAACCGTATTGACAGCCCATAGACCTGATCATAAAACAAAATTACTGACGCTTAAAAAAAACCTTAATGGTTCAAAGTTTATAATTGCAAATCTGGACAAAAATAAGAGCAGTTGCATGAATTTTGTTTTGACACAAAGAGCATTCAGATACAGTGATGAGTGTAGTTTATCTAAAAACTTTCATGATGCTTTTTAAATTTAATGTGCCGGTGCAAAAACCTTGGAAATAATCAAAAACTTGATCAACATCCTTGAATTTCTCCATATTAAAGGTTTATATTATTTAGCCCCGCCCCCTTCTTTCCCTCAACCAATCACTGCGAAGCACAGCTGGCAACATTTGAAGTGAAACCTGTGATTCGCAGATCGTCGATTGACATTTCAAGTGAAAACGCATCGTTTTTTGACATTTTCGTTTCAGAGAAGTTTCGCATTAAGAGGTCAACGTTTTGAAAACGATGTCTATTTCCACCGAAACAGCAGAAACGCTGAAAACCATGTCGTTTTCATGTTTGGACCACTAGTGGGTGCTGTTGTTTGAAAAAGCATTTCAGAAAAAGATGCGTTTTGGCCCGTTTCCATGGAATCAGAGTCGGAGTGTTTTCAAAAAGTTGCTTTAGTGACATTTTCACTGCATCTCTCAGGTTTGTTTTTGTTTGTTTGTTTTTTCATAAAATAGATATTCTTGTTCCTTTTTAGTATTTATCCTGAAATATTATCCAAAAAGTTCACCCTCAATTATGTTTGATTGTGTGCCTGTTGTAGATTAATTTTCATCTGTGAGTTTACAGGCTGGTATAGCGATAATAACGACGACTTCCCCTCTGAGTGACCACTACTATAGAACGACGACAACGTGATCTCGTATCTTCTGTCAGAAACGTCCTCAGCTTGCTGTTGCTCCTTTCTCTTCGAGGTTAATGTTGGAAATCCCAAAAGTAAACAGAGGGAAAAGCGCTTTAGCGATCTTAATTTAGAAAACTTAGCTCACGTCTGGCACTACCTGCCCGGCCGAAGCATTAACCCAGTGCCCCATTTTATAATGAAAGCCTACAGACACAAACAACACAACTAATTGGCACCTCGTTAATTCACTGGTCTAGTTCACGCACAAAGACGCACACGCTCACACACAAACATCGGTGTTACGGCTGTTTTCTTACAATTCACTCCAAGATATGCGTCTGTCTTGTCATACAAGAGATTACAGGAAGCGTAAGATGCAATACTTGGTATTTCTAGTTGGAAAAGTACCTTAAAAAAATCTATTTTCTGATGGGAAACCAATGAAAACTGATCGCTTATTTAATTAACCAACATTACAGGAGTTTGATTAGTCATAATGTTACAGAAATGTACTGCTATTCCTTTTAATATAATCAAATCAAACTCATAATATCGACAACATTTCAAGCAACTATAAAGGAAAATAAACAAACTCAGTGGAAGAAAACTAAACGTGTCTTTACATTCATGGTTGAAGGTGGCAGTGTTGTGAAACAGGAAGTTCGTTAGGCTGAACCGTAAAACTTCAATATGAAGATAAAGCCAGAAATTGTTCAGCATACTAATGTGAGAATTAATTGTACAAACTTATTTTTATTCTGAAGTGAAAACTGAAAACTTTTGTCCGTTCACGCGACGAACGGTGTTCAGAGCAACTACAAACTTTTTGAAAGCAGCCCCGAAGATACAACTTTTCAAAAATGCTCCGACTCTAGTCTCCGTGGAAACGGGAGAAAACTATGCTATGGACAATAGCAGAAGTTTTTATTGTTGATAGTCCCATTTATGAGATAAACGCTCTAAGCGTTGTTGCCGTTTCCATGGAAACCGGCATCATTTTCAAAATGTTGCCATGTAAATGAAAAACATTTACAAATCGAAAACAAAAAAAAATAAAAATAAAAAATGTCACGTTTTCACTTGAAAATGTGAAGCGTTAACGAGGATTCACGATTCACACTTGTGATATCGTCCTGCGAAATCAGGACGCCTCGTTAATGTCCGATTTTATTTTTTTTTCTTCACGTGTTATTTATTAAACATTAACAAGCTTGGACGTCTCCTTACAGCCTTTGTAGTATTTGACTATCTCATGATTGCAGAGAGTTTTTCTCCCCCATTTGACTTGACCTTATTAAATTCAACTTCATTTTTTTGCTGACATTTAATAAATCCTCTCACGCTGCCCCGGTGGCGGCGGCGGCGTCCAGAGTCACAGAAAAGCAGCGGGAAGGTTCCCATTAACAGTATCAAACCAGTACAAACAGAACTCTGTGACGCGGGATATTAATACCGAACCGTGAGCGACAACCAGACGAGTAATGAGAGCGAACAACCTATCCGCTTGATATGGCGGAGATTGCGTGGAATGGACTTTTTTTGGAGCGCGGGGGGGGGGGGGGGGGGGGGGGGGGGTGTTTATGAGCTCCCTCCCTCTTTAACCCCAAACCACCGCCTGCGATTTCTCCTCTTTTTCTGCCTCGCTGCACACCATCATCTCCTTAAGCATTCTGGTCTGGGTTAAATGAAACCTTTAACAGTTCAATGTGCATCCATTAACATATGCTTGAGCCTACTCACAGCCGAGCCGAGGCGTACGCACACACAGTGGAGGAGGGACTAAACAGGGGGGGGAAAAAAAAAAACCTTGACCTGATGGCACTGACAAATCCCGGAGTGATTAGTGAGTCCGCGGAAATAGCAAGTCACTAATACCTTCTAATATTACACCTCATGCATGATTGAAACAAAGACATAACAGTATCAGCGATGGCTCGAACAACTCCAGATCTACAACTCCACGTGATGTAAGCTAAATCAGAACCCATGTGTATAAATCAAATGACTCAAAACATCCTTGATGCCCGATATGAAGACTGTATTTAACTACCAAACATCCCAACAGAAAGAAATGCAGACAGAACTCCGATGGGTTCCTCGGAGGGGCGTTCGGTTCGTGTTCCCGCTGGCCTACATTGTGTTGACTGGTGTGTTGATATTAATGTGCGGCTGAGGACGGCGGCGCTGTCGTCGTGTGTTTCGGTGACTCCGTCAGGCCACCCTGCCTCGATGTGAGCTGACAGATGTGAACCAAAAGACACGAGACGGAGCAGACCTAGTTTCCCACTGGCCCTAATGTGACCTCCAAACACCGCCCGGACTCCCCCCATCAGAAACATCGGGACGGGACTAAAGTTTGGACATAGAACCATCGAAGTAGAGTTAGAAACTACGAAACACTGGAGACGTTTGTTTCCATTTGAAAGCTCAGGTCAGATCCTTGGTTTATTGTTTGATTCAGCAAAGCCACAAACATCCCCAGAGAAGACGTAGGCTGGATTATGACCACAGATTGAAGGAGGATCTAGGAAATATTCAAGCCAACATGGTTTACAGCTGGACTACTTGGACACCAAAATACAAAATGTTTGCACCGGCTCAGACTAGGCGACCCACATGGGTTGACTAACTCCTCGTTCACACTGCAGGGAACTGCGACCCGATTCTGATCAGTGACTCAACCTGTTTTGTTGCCGTGTGAATGCTCCGATTCTGATTTCTCCACACCAGATCCAGGCCTCGTTCACGTCTGGTGCCAGTTCTGATTTTTTTTCTACGTGCGACGGCTTCGTCATCGACGTGTGACTGACGTGCATTTGTGTGTTTAAGGCGTGTTCGTTATTCCACATATGATAGTTTTAAGATGGAGATTTGGGCTGGTTTTTACTGAGGTGTATGGGTTTTACTTTGGACTGGAAACGGTGAGTCATATCTGGCAACCCTGGTGCTGACCGACGTGCCTTATCTGTAAATAGCTCGGAATGACTTCGTTGCGTCGTCTTCTGCGCTCTGGGACCCGAAAACATCCGGTCCGATGACGTTCACACGGCAGGTCACGTTTGAAACGATCACGAATTGAGCATCAAGACCTGCGGTGTGGGCGGAGCCTAAATTAATTCTGCACTGAGCCCACATGGACATTTGTCATGGGGCCATTATGAAGCACGAGGGCAAACCCACATCGCGCCCATTTTTCACCCCATAGGCCCCGCCCACAAGTCGGCCGGAATGTGATAACGAAGATATGAACAGCAGAAGCTGCATTATTATTGGTTTGGTTATTGTGACTAAAACAATCCTTTTACTCACATCAGAGATCGCTTCCTTCTGTGCTGGAAATATTCTAAATACTAACAAACTTTTAAAGCCCTTTGACCATCTTTTATAATGAAACTGCACTGAATACTTGTTAAATTGGCCATATCCATTCTTATTTATGCATTTATTTATCTTATATGGATTTTCTAATGTATTTAATTATGTCATTACTGCTTTTTATGGAAAAATATATGAGAAGTATTTATACAATTGGCAAATATAAGTGAGACGTGTCAATTTACTCTTATATTTAAAACTAAGTGCAATATAACAACACAACGCGTCTAAAACCATCGTACGGGAGTTTGAAGCATCCATTATTGTAAATAAAGCTTGATTTGTTTTGAAAAACTGACGAAATCTGTTTTTCTGCATTAAAATTTTTTTTTTAAATCAGGACAAAGAGAATAAAATAGATGTAATGTATTAAATGTATAGCAGCTCAACAGTTGGCAGTGCAAAATTAATGCAGTGAATTCATTAAATAGTGAAATTTAACCTTTATGACTAGACTAAATTAACTTTACTGAATCTTGAAGTCTAAAATGGACAAACATGCAAACCAGGGAGGAATTTGAAGCTCCTATGAGCGGCTATGATAATCAGCATGATGCATATTACAATAAGAAAGATGTGAACATTAAAAGTCTTTTTTTTTTTAGATTTAAAGATGCAACCTCAATTTCTGTAAAAATAAAAGATAAAACATTCCCACACACTTCAGATCCACTTCGCTTTTACTAAACAACAAAAATACTTTGCAGGTTTTTAACAGTTAATTCTGTCTCCATTCTGCTGCAATACGATGAGTTTGAACTGATTCCAACACATGGAACTTCCAGTCAGCCGCAGAAATAAATAAAAAAAAAGCTTCAGTGAATCGTTGCCAGGTTTGCAATAATAACTGGATTCAAGCAGAACAAGAGAAAAGATTGTTTGGCTTTTAATCACGACGCGACTCCCTGTGACCCGGATCTATTACTGCAGGGGTGATTCCCTTTGGCAGTGGTGTTGCTGTGTCCTTGGTCACAGACGTAAACTTTAGTTAGAATTGTTGACTGAAGCAGAAATTTCTATTTCCATTCATACAAGATGAAAAAAACCAAAAACCTCCAGCCGCACGCCGGCACACAAAACACGATAATATTGTTGAAAATTGCGATGAATAAAGCTGAGCATGTGCGCGGTGGCGCAGCGGTTCGCTCTCTCACCTCATGACGAGATGGAGGGATGGAGGAAAACCCCCCGTGTGACGTCTTCCTGCAGGTTTTTCTTATCAACCCAAAACAAAGTTATGTAAGAAAGCGCGCCTGCATCCGCCGAGTTTAACAAAACATAGCATGAGGCTTTTATGCGGTAGTTTTAAAAACCAATTAAAAGTTAAATAGGAGCCATGACTACCCGTTTTTATTGTGGATTCGCGTTAAGAAAACAAAATGTGTCATATCATTGCTCACGTTCTAAGAACGTAAACCTGCTCTGGTTTTAATCTAAACATTCTCACTTTAAGTGCTGGCTCAGTTACGGCACTGCGAGTGGTTATTATGGAGAAAACAAGTGGAATATGTGCTTAATGAAGGTTTTGCTGGTTGATTTGAAGAGACTTTGTGATCATTTGATGAATTTAGTGATGAAAAACACAAATATGTGCCTCTGAAGTTGAGCTGCCGTGACTTGGCAGACCTAAAAGCCCCGTCATTGAGGTTTAAGTGTGCAAATTTGTCCTAAATTCTAATGACAGCCCTTCCCCTCCTCCCCGAGGCTGACTGATTGTAACCTCTGTCCTCAGTGTGCTTAATACCCAAGCCTTGGATACAGTCTGTTGACGGCAGGCACTCGGATGACCTGCTGTTTTCCATCTTTAACGCTCTAAAAATTGTTAGTAGCTCGCCGGCAGCCTGTGATGATGCGAGCCGGGGTGAAACTGTAGAGGGAAACAAAATCCTGATCGTCCATTAATCACGTTTGATAACATGATTAAGTCACCTCGAAAATGCTTATGTTTTAATAAGCTGCGCTACCTTTTCCCCAGCACCCCCCCCCCAATCGCCATTATAAGCTGAAAGCTAAAAATACACACACACTGAGTGAAACTAAGAGCCAATTGAGGAGCTTCGCTGTATATTTACACAGCTTATTAGTGTCCAATTGAGCATGTGTCAGTTTCTCTCCCCTCTGGCATAGCGAAGCAAAAAAAAACAAAAAAAAAAACAACATTATGCCATCTCCTCCACAATTTCATCTCTTCATAACTGGAAAATGTTGTTCCTCTTCCATTTGGGTTTTAATAGACACTTTTGCGAGAGCACTTTAACAGCTCAAGCACCGCTGGAGTGAACTCTACGGCACATTTTACTCTGCGGCGCTCGATTGTTTATATCCACTGCAGACTGCAGCTTTGAAAATGCGTCCCCCAAAATTGGCAATTCACCGTACAGTAGGTGCTGCTTGTAAATGACCAGCGGGCGGCTGGAAGCTGGAATCTATTTTCGACACGCAGACGATGCAGATGAGGCCCAAACAGACCCAATTCCAGTTCAGGTCTTCGGGAGGCGGCGGGCTGAGATCCGTCAGGTCACCTGAACAGCGCGCAGTGTTTCTCCACACTGCAGCAGCAGCAGCAGCAGCACTCATTCCCCGGGTCTCCATAGAGACAACCCCAGCAGCCTGCGCCGGACCAGAGCTCGCTAAAAGCCTTTATTGCAGGACGCTACGTCTCAGAAGAGCTGCGGAAACGAGCCGGGCCGTTCGCTCAGACCTCTTCTGTGATCGCAGACGTCTGATATCAGCAATCACGGCCCCCCCCCTTCTTCTTTTAAATTCAGCCTACAGTCCATTATCCTCCGAATACAAAGAGACGACTGTCATAATGCACACTGGGTCGTTCCAACAAACAACAGTGGAATCAATGGAAAAGAGGTCGGTGTCAAACGGTACGAGTGGCACCGCGTCGGCTAGCGGCTACACACGTAGCATTCATCACAATTACTGTTTGCTGCCATTCAAAGTTTCCATGTAGATGTCTGTAGCAGCAGCCATTTTGCAACGCCTGAACCAAAGAGACTGGGGGGGGGGGGGGGGGGGGGGGGGGGGGGAGGGGGGGTTCACAAGCAAAGCAATGGATTGTGCTCAGAAAACACATCTCAGCTCAGGCCAGCGCCGGGAGGAATCTGAAACGAACATCAGGAACCTGCCGTTTCTTTTTTTTCCTCTTCTTCTTGTTTTCAATCGTCCTGCCTCACTCAAACCAGGCTGTGCTGTGCTCTCACTCCGTCCCCTCCTATAAATAAACCCCCTCCGCCTCCATTGAACCCTTCAGCTCGGCCACAAAATGGTTTTCCTGTCATCTTTGCTTGACGCATCGTCCTCCACTCTCGGCTCACATTGTGTCCACTTTTGATTTCTTTAACCACTCTGCTTCCGTTCACCTTTCGATCCATAATCAAAATTGACCCCCACCCTTCCTGGTTTGCTTTTCGAGCTGATTTCTGCCCCCCAACACGCGCACATCCTACCCCCCCATCTACCCCACAGCCCCTTGTCCTCCTCGCTGCACCCCCCCCTTCTATTCGCTGTAAAAATATATACACAATCAGTCACCCTCAGTCCAAAAAAAAGACACAATTACAGCTTATCAAGGTTTCTTGGGAGGATTTCATTGTTCACAACTGAATTCTGATGCCTTTTTTTTTTTTGATGTGCACTTGGGCAAGGGTGATAAGGGCTTGTCTCTCTTTCTTTTTTTTTTTTCCCAATCCAAAATGACTCCATGTCTGTGCTTCTAATATGGCGGGTGCAATGCCGGGGAAAAAAAAGAAGAAGCACCAGCCAATCTCTTTAATCCTGTTTTCCAGAGCATACTTGAGAAATTGCACCAAAAAACGCAAGAAAATGTAACCGTTATGTTTTGTGTTTGTATTAAATACTTAAAAGATCCATTTAAAAACCTTCACTTTTAATGCATGCAAGGAAACATATTACAAGTCCATCCCCAGATTTCTTGATTTTATGAGCAAATTTCCAAATTTTATGCCACGGAAAGCAGTTATCTTCGATCTCTTGAAGCAAATATTGGCTTTATTTGAATGTAGCTCACATGTAGGTCTGAGATTACAGCAAACAAATGCTGAACACATGAGGTAAACATGCAAATGTGTGGCAGCAATTAGTTTTTTTCCTAAATATAACGGGACAATTTTTTCAAAAGCCTTACAGACAAAAGTGGATTTGAATGCTGATGTGCACATGCAGCATGTAGAAATGTAGGACTAGGTGCATTAAAATGCACCCAGACTGAGGCCCAGTGCAGTGTGATGACACAGAGAGAAGGAAAGAATCACTTATGGTGGCAAATGAGGATAAAACTAAATATTTGAGAGATTTAAGGATTGAATTTATTTTTAATGATTGAAAAAAAATCTAAATAAAATCAAAAAAGTGGCTTGTTCTCCATGCAGCAGGCTGCACCTATACCACTCCACCTCCTTTCTCTCTCTCTCCTCTGTATTAAAGGTTCGTCTTAAATGTTGTGCATGCATTAGGAGCTTAGAGGTTTTCATACTTAAGCCTTGTGAAGGTTAGTGTGATTGGAACCACCAACCCAATCCACCAGCACCAAAAAGCCCCACTGACAGGACATAGCAACAGCCTGCTTCTCAGGACGACAAATAATTAAATAAATATATAAAACAAAAAGCCATAATCGATCTTTCCAGCGTGCAAATGCTGACAGAGTATTCTCAATATGATCTGCTGGGATAATTACCATCAACTTGGAAGTTCGTCGTGCGCAAAATGCATCACTTACCATTCAAGATGCACTGGGAAAAGATAAGAGCCAATATCCACATGCCCCGCTCCGTTCAATATCCAAGCTTATGCTTTTTCTTCTTCTCTCCCCCCCTGCGCTCTTTCTTCGTATTTCTTCCTTTTATTTCTTCAACAAGTCAATTGCAACGAAAGGAAAAAAGGGGAGCTTGCAGATCTCTCTCTCTCTTTCTCTCTCCTTCTCTCTCTCTCTCGCTCCCTCGCTCCTTTGCGCTCCCTCTCAATCCTTCACGTTGGGAAGAAGAAGAAGAAGAAGATGAAGAGGAGGAGGTTTGAGCTTCTCCTTCCTGCTGCTGATTGTCTCCGGGTGTATGATCCACAACTGTGCGTCTGTGTGCCACAGATCTGAGCGCACCGCACCGCCGCGCCGCGCCGCGCCGCACCGCACCGCACCGCACCACCGCGCCGCGCGCCGGGCCTCAGTGCAGCCGTCCCCCGGTGTCGGAGCTGCGCTGTGCGGGGATCATGAGGGAGCTGGGCTCGGTGCGCTCAGGTCCAGGTGAGCTGTGCCGCCGCTGCTGCTGCTGAGTCAGAGGCTGGAGACGCAGAGGACGACCTGCCTCTGTGCGCACAACTCCGCAACCACAAAAACACAAATCAAGAAAAATTAAATTAAAAAAATTAAAAAAAAAAAAAAAATTTTGAATATGAGAAAAAAAATGAATCAACCCCCTTAAAAATATAATTAAAAAAAGAAATTAGAGGTGCGTAAAAAAACCCGGGCGTGTCATCTCAGGTGTGTCGGGGGAAAAATGCGTAAAAGTTGGATGTTTTAATGAAGGTAATTAAAAAGAAAAAAAGGAGTTGATTGTTAGCTGCGCTGGAAACTCATTCTCTCTTCGCCGCCTCTGTCCGTCCGGCGAGCAACAAGCACACGCATCTTCCCCCCGCAGCCGCACACACAAACTGCGCACACCGGCCCCTGCGCGCGCTTATAACCTGCCCTGCCGCACAGCCGCCGCGCGCACTCTCCATCTCTCCATTGCCTTAAAGATGCAGGGTGGGGTGGAGGAGGGTGGGGGCACAGGATGGAGAGGTGGATGGATGCGGGGTGGGGGCGCACAGCTGAGCCTCTTTCTCAAAAAAGAAAAAAAAAAAAAAAAAGAATAGCCCTGTTGTTGTTTTTTGTTGTTTTTTTTTAAATCACTGGAGATGACGGATCAAGGCGCCCTGCTCCACAGAGGGAGACCCGGCACATTAAAATCAGCAGAAGAAGAGTGAGGCGCGCAAGACAACCTCCTCCTCAGGTCTGAGGTGGAGGGAGGCTGCAAGGATGGATGCAGGAGGAGGAGGAGGAGGAGGAGGAATGAATGCTACACCTGACTGGACGCTATGTAGGCATTCTGGACAGAGGGAGGAGAGAGAGAGAGAGCGAGAGAGAGGAGGAGGAGGGATTTTTCTTTTTCCAAAAAGCTAAATTATCTTAATTGGAGGAGATCAAATCCTGTCTTTTAATGTGTTTTCTGGATAATTTATGAGCCCCGGGGGCGTTTTGGGGACCCGGCCAGCCTCACTCCTGCTTTCATTAATTGACCTTGACAAATATAAGTACCGACCCCCCCAATGCACCAGGGGGCATCAAACAGCGGCCATGTCAGACACCCACAGCCCTCTGCATGAGTCCACCTCCATTCAAACCACACAGGAGGAGGAGGGGGAGGTGGAGGAGGAGGAGGAGGAAGGGGGGTCTTCTGCAGCGGTGGATTAATATGTGACAACTACACTGCTACAGGCAGAGAGCAAGCAGCTCGTGTAAATATATCATCTGGAAAAGTACAATGTGCTTCGCCGAGGTAACTGCTTGATTATCTTCAGAAAAGGACCCGACACCATTCGAGTCGTAAAGATAATGAGCGCTTTTAAAAGGTTTTACATTATTGATAAAAGGTTAACTGATGCTGTTTGGAGGTTCACAAGCCATATGCATGCAGGAGAAACAAAACACGAAACATTTGTCACTAAGACGCTTCAACAACGAACAGGATCCAGTATGAAGAGCTCAGAGATCCCAGGCTGTCAGACTGGACCTGTGCTGAGGAGAGATAGTGGACATGTTGGACAAAGGATGCTAGAAATGGAGCTCCCAGGAGAAGAAGATTCATATTGGAGGAGGACATGGAGGCAGCTGATTGGCTGACAGGAACCAGCGCATCTTTAAAAGTGAAGATCCTAACAAGTGGCTTAATCAATAGACATGCAAAATGCAGAATAGTCAGTTTCACAGCTCTGTGCTGTTCAAACTCATCAACTTAGGACCGCAGTATTTCTAATAGCACCAAGAGGAAAAGCTTTTGCAGCACTTAGTATGGCAACTCGTGTTAAACTTGTAAATTCAAAGGTGGTGATGAAGCCGTGTGATCCAGTTTGCAGTAACCATCAAATCTACCTGCAATCCCAGTTGAATGGATTATAAATGTAGTGTTAAACTATTCCCTTGCTAAACAAAAATCACACAGGAATGCGAGAATACGTGAATTAATAATCCACTGGTGAGGCCAAGTTTCAGATTATCCCACAAATTAGGCAAATAATCCCAGCAAAACACAACAGGAGCTGAAATTTTAGCCAAATGATTGTTTAACGGTGTGAAATAACGTTAAAATTGCAATATTGCAAAATTGAAATGCTGAATAACACTTTTTTTTTTGCAAAACACAAATATGTGCAAACTGAGCACAAATTAATAAATTCACCATCTTGAAGTTCAAAGAAAAACAATAAGAAATTTGCTCATAAAACAACTCTGAAAATGTCATGTGCAGGGATTTTTAGGATTCTGTCTTCATCTCCAGACATGATAAATGCGAGCAAACGTCCACGTTACATTTTTCCAGACGTGCCGTTTTGATAAGAAAGTCACATTTGCATCTTGGATCTGAAAAGATTCTGCAGGCACTGGCACAGTAGTGACATCCACTGTCATGTGACTGTTTGAATTTAGCCTGGCCCATTTATGTTCAAAGGCGATCCCGGCTCCAGCCCTCCGCCCAGATACAGTATCTGTCTGAGAGATTTAGCATCCACATCAGACCTGCACATGAGCGCGCTCTGCACCAGGAATACAGGACCTGTCACCGCCTGTCTGGCCTCTGTGTGCGCTTCCAGCCAGGCATCCCCACAATAAAACAGATCATTATCACTGGCTGCAGCCGTCCGGAATAAGAAAGCAAGGAAAACACGCACCGTGCCGCTCACACATTGTATACAAAGTATTTTTTGTGTTGATTTTGCCTGATCCGCCTCCCTGTCAGTCCCCATGGCTGCCAGCAGTGAAAAAGAGCTTCTTCTTTCTTTCTTTTTTTTTTTTTGAGCCCATGCAATTGGAGCATTGTGTCTGAGTGTGAATGGCCTGCCTCTGTGCAGCAGCCTGGTACCTCTCGGTACCCCGCTACCCTTTCAAACAGATTATTATTAGAAATGCTACTGTACACATTTTGCTCCAGTTGCAGGAAGCTTCCTCTTTAGACTGCTGGCAAAAAGAAGGCGGCGAACATACCTCTGCATCAAATGCACACTCAGGTGTGTCTTCTATTTGATGTTTCTATTACACATGTTTAGGGGTCCGAGGAAAGAAAGCAACTGAATCCTCGCAAGGCAAAAATAAAAGGCAAAACTTAACACAAAAAGACAGAGAATGATAATAAATTGACACTTTTAAAACACAAGAAGAGATAAAATGACCAAAACGCACACACAGACGACCACAATTCTTCTAACAGACACATGTGCAGGGGTCCCAGACAGAAACCAACCGACAAAACAGACAAGAAAAGTGACAAAACTAATTAACCCCGGATACGCAAAATGATTGCAAATTAGGACAAAAATGACTATCAAAAGACAAGTGTGACCAATAAGAGTGACTATAGTGACCAAAAAGGACAGAGACGACCACAAGGACGCACCGAATCACCACTGTCCCAACAAATTATAAAAAATTACCACAAAACAAGAAAAAAAGACCAAAAATAGACAAAACTGACGACAAAGAGACGGAGAATGACTTTAAAATGACACAAGAAACAAAATGATAAACAAAACACACAAAAATGACACCATTGTCCTAACAAATGAGACAAAATGACCACAAATCAAGACAAATGACAAAAAAAATGTCAAAACTGAGCAGAAAGAGACAGAGAACGGTTATAAATTGACGTATAATGACAAAAAA
The DNA here is from genome assembly GCF_963383615.2 of Lipophrys pholis. Taxonomy (NCBI): domain Eukaryota; kingdom Metazoa; phylum Chordata; class Actinopteri; order Blenniiformes; family Blenniidae; genus Lipophrys; species Lipophrys pholis. Next base: position 2,997,389 of record NC_137634.1, on the reverse strand, counting down.
AAAAAAAAAACACACACAGGCGACCACAAACAGACACAGAATTGCTGCTGTCCAAAGAAATGACACAAAATGACCACAAGTGAAAAGACTGAAAAGGTGCACAAAAAAGTGCTATGAAACATCACAAAATGATGCGAAATACCAATAAAACAAACAAAATTTAAAAAAAATGCAAAACTGACAAAAAATATAAACATTTGCATGAAAGTCCAAAATTATGACAAAAACACACATAACAGAAGACAAAAAAAAGACAAAGATGCTGTCAAAATGACACATTGTGTCCATGGTTTGTTTTTCACATGTTTGTAATAAACATTCAGCACTTTGTGAAAACTTTCCTCATTCACTGGTTTGTATTGCTGACACAACAGCACCAGTTTCTACATGGACACCGAGCCATTTTCTCATCAGTCTTGTTGATTTATCACCTTCCTCGTGTTTGTTGATCTGTTATCGTTCGGCCATATGGTAAATGATTGTCTCCAGCGTTCCGCCTGTTTGTGTGTGGAGATTGGATTAAAACCACTGGCTGTATGGTCATAAAGAGCTCACTGCTTATTTCTGTAATCCCTGCTTTAACTCCATGATATGTCGAGAGGTTATGATCAAATCAGAAGGAATTATCCCCCTTAAATCCTTCTGTTATTTAAATGTTAAACATCGACGGGCATCTCAACGGCCTCTTCATCTCAGCTGTCAAACAGTTTGACTTTGACTGAGATATTTAATCTGTTTCCTTGAACATTTATCAAACATTGAGAGTTTGTGCAGTTAAAGTGTGGCATTGTTTAGTTTAAACCTGCTAGATGGAGAGAAACAGGAATGGGTGAGCAATGATGAGTAAAGTAACATTACTTCAATCTGGACTAAGTAACTGGAAAAAAATCCCAAATAGGTGGAAATAGTGGTATTTTATGCATTCATCCTTTTATTCCAGTGAAATTTTTAAGTTCAGGAGCCACCAAACGTCTGGACAAAGGCTGTTGAGATGAAACAAACCAGAGTGACTTGATCAGTTTTACCAAGAAGTCAAAGGGATTATTCTGGATTGAGAAAACCAGACATCCAGTGAAAACAGAAAAATGTAGTTGTGTTTTAGGCATCCTTTGATTGTGAGGAAACGCAGTTCTTTTCTGAAACAAAAAAAAAACAAAAAAAAAAAACTATGTGTTTTCACTTGAATTGTCATGTTTTGGATTTTCCCCTTTTTTTATAACTTTGCTCATCTTTTTCAGAATCTGTTTTATTTTAAAGAGGTCATATCCTCCAGCTGTTCATCTCCTCCTCCTGGTCTGGTCGGTCCAGAAACCTTTAGTATTCAAAGTTTCTAGCTCCTCCTTGATTTCACTCCATTTGAATATTGGCTCATAGGAGCTGCATTCAGAATCTGCTGTGTCTGTGTGAGCTGGACTGGCTCCGCCCACACATGCCCATCTTGGGAAGAGGACGAAGTTCTTCCTCTCGTGGTGCCATGTGCCAGAGCAGAGCTGCCTAATTGTGGGAGGAGTCAAAGGGAGGGCCTACCTTGATTGGGATTGGCTAAACCCCCGATGACACTATATAGGGTTTGATTTCTGATTGGCTGCTTGGAGCAACACACTTTTTAAAACCTGAAACAAGCCAGGGAGAGAGAGGACAGACTGTCTTCACTTCTGGGACGTCAGTCCAGGTATGGGGACGATTAGTACTGTTGGAAACCTTTAGGAAGACCCCTTCAACGAAGAGCCTTTTTTTTTTTTTTTTTTGTTACTTTATCTACGTGTACGAGTATACATAATAGAAGCAAAATGAAAGAAACTAGTGAAGTTTTGTTCACTAGTGAAACAGCAGAAACTCCAACTATGGAGGTGTGTACTCTAGTTTTGATGGCTGAGGTGAAGAAGTCACAGCGTCCAACAGAAAACCAGAAACCCATCAGTTCTCCACAGTCCTGATATATCCACTTTCTTGTCTATCAAATCTGTATTTGTAAGAAGTGTGATCCAATCAGTCTGAGACGACTAGATTTTGGTCCAGTATAACTACCCTGACCTTTTCCAGCCTTCTGGCTCATTATTCACAGTAATTTATCATCCTGGCAGTTACAAGCAGGCGAGGTCGAGGATCCCAGATCTATTCTAGTCTGTTCTGCAGCACAAGTGAGCTGGTGAGAAATCATGATCACATGAAAATCTACTGGGCCGGTCAGTTCACTCAATGTTTACAAAACTGCACTTTGAGGTTGTTGTTTTTTTTTTTTTTTAAATGAAAGGTGCCTTAGAAATAAAGTTTATGTTTATTATAAAAGTGAAACAGTAGGTTTGTAAAGTGGATTTGCTTACATATGCCAATTGAAACATGGTCTTCAATGCACAATATGGGACGTGGTGTGTTGTATTAAAGTCATCAACCCTGAAGTGACAGAAGAACCTACAATGTGGAAACTACATGTTAATTTAAAGCAATTTATCTTCAGACTTGTGCATAAAAATATGGTTTAGTTTGTTAAAACATTCCAAAAGTCTCTGATTAAAATGAAGCAATAGAGAATTTATTACAAGATTTGCCTCATTTGCTGGATATTTGGCTGTTTATCATTGTTGTTTTTTGTGTTTTCGGTAATATTCTCTTAGATTATCAAACTGCATCTTATCATAATTCGATGAAATTAAAGACTTGATGTTTCTGGATTGGGATGTTTCATTTATTAGTGATGAGGGGGGTTTCCAAAGACAGTCCAGTTGAGTACCATTAAATCTAAATCACAAGCTGACATTAATATGTCAATATTTATCAGCTCATTTCTATGATTATCAACGGGACGGGCCTGTAGCACATCATTTGCGTTTCAGTGGACATATGTGGGTTAAATGAGAAGCCGGTGCGCAGTGGAAAATGATGGCATCCATTAATCATGAATACAAAGAGCTGAACTCCCCAGGGGAAACGTTTATAGCTCTTATTAACAAAACAGTCTCGAGCACTTTGATGATACTCAAACAACCCAATAAAATATGTCTGATAATGTCCTGAAGATGACCGACCACGGCGGGTTTCATCTCCGAGCGCGACGCCTCAGGAGTGGGCGAGCCGCGCAGGCCGGGTCAGCCTGCTGAATAATTCAAAGTGCGTGATGAGGTAAGGATGGAGGAACAGTCGTCTTAACGTACATCCCGAGACCCCCGTTTTATTAGATCATCTCTGAATCCTCACTCCCTGCCTATAAATTCCGAGCAGAACAGGAGATAAAGTCACAATTCAAGTTTAATGAGTCGACATGTCCGCCGCAAAAAAAAAAGAAATGGAGAAACCGTGTTCCCTCTGAGAGTAATTCCTCGCCATTAGAGGGTGGAAAGTGCTGCGTCTGCTTGAAAATAAGCCACGTACTGTAAGCATCCCACTGCAGGTACCTGCAGAAATGATACCCCGCTCTCAAATCCAAAGCAACAAAAGAACAGGCATGGACGGAAAGAAACAGATTGTAAATCAGTCTTTTCATGTTCCTGCTTTTAAAAGAAAGCTTTTCTTTCCACAAACACCTTGTGGCCGTGTCAGATTTTACCGAGGTGACAGTAAAAAAAAATAAAAAAATACAACTAAACAACAACAAAGAAGCAAAGAAATGGACTTTAATGATCTGTACATGAGGTAACGTCAGGATTTACTGAAATGATTAGACACAAACATCGAGATCTCCACCTTTGACCATCAAAATGTGACAAACAACAAAGATGTTCTAACCAAGTTCTTAAAAAGTATTCTACTAAAACTGGGCGAGTAGCAGGGAGCTTGATTTTGTCAACAAAATACAATCAGTTTATGTCCAAACAGATTGAGTATGAAGGGAATTTTGGGTTCGGTTAGATTTCGGGTTAGGGTGAGGCCAGTGGCTCCAGCGAACCTTCAGTCTTATCTTATGGGGGTAACAGTCACACATACGAGGGCAGCGATGTTTGCATTGTGTTGTCCTGATTGAATCACGTGCAAAATGCACACAATTTTAAAGCCCAATCTATTAGCAGTAGCACGCTTCGTGTAGATCAGCCATCATTTAATATGACTGGGTGACAGTGACGTACGACCACAAAGCAGATTGCATTCCTTTGTATTTTGCTGCGTTCTGATTGATCACCAAAGTGCTAATCAACCAGTGGTGCTATTCACAGATTCCTCCAGCCCGCCTCTGATTGACTCCTGGACCTTCTTTCTGTCGCACGTTAGCCGGTTCATTTAAAGAACAGAGAAGTGCCTAAAAGCCGGACGGAGTCCTGGTTAACAAGGCTGAAAAAGACTAACTCTCCTTTATTGGTCTCCATAATCACTTTGCCTTGTGAGGCGGCGGCCAATCGAGCGGACGGAGGCGAAGCGCCCTGATGGCCTACCTTAGCAGATCCATTCATCGATTCCACTCATTGACTGCTTTGCATCTCACGGCTCAATGCTTTCCGTCAGTCCTGACGGAGTGGCCGGCAGGGTCATCCCCAGGTGAGTCTGACGTTCTTGGGCCTTTTCAATTCAACGGCTGAGTTTAAAATCACGACAGAAACGTAAATCTAGAGTTTATAACATATTCCGCATATTGAATTTACTCGTGATATTGTATAACATGTCATTTATTCCGGCACGTAGCTGATGCCATTACGATATTAGTGATTTTATGATTTGGGGTTTTGATGCTTCTTGAAGTTTACCTTTCCTTAAGCGTTCACATAACAAGACCGTTTCTCACGTTTTCCTAACAGATGTGGTAGGACAGAAGAAAAAAAAAAAAAAAAAAAAAAAAACTCATTATGGTGACCTTATCAGGCCTCGACAGACCCCGAGAGAGACTCAATCAATCACTCCCACTTTCCTGGACCTCCCTGCTTTACATTTGCTTCTGGAACGTTCACTGTCGTCATTAATGGAGGAAAACCTGGACTGTGCAGATCAACACCGTCAGTCTCTCCACCTTTCTGTGATTATAATAATCTGTCTTTTATCTCAAGCTTTTCAAGCCATGCCACTTAAGTGAAGATAGCTTTTTGTCTATACCATGTATGTATATCTACAAAAGAATACAAACAGGTGAAAAATGTTCGGATGTTTGTATGAAATGCAAATAAAAAAAACTTCTAAAATGTCACCTGTGTTTGTTTATTGTTGACTTTTTTATTGTACGAGTGCCACAAGATGGTTTTGTTGTATACAAATAAAACCAAATTGAAGACGATCAAACAGTTTTTAATCATACTGACGAATTTTAAACGCGTGACATGCTGGTGAGGAGTCCTTAAGATCTCTGCGGTGACTAATGTTCTCATGAAAAATCGACATTCCTCTGGTTTTTTCGTAGATTTTGAAATTGAAATTTCAAGCAGTTCTAGGACGTCAAATCCAATCAATAAGAACAGGAAAGGAGCAAAAACTTTGAAAAGAGCTCACAAACATCTCACTATGAGTTGAAAGCAACTTTATGAAACCTGTGGCAGCAGGGAGAGGTCTTATAAACGGTAAAGTCGCCAATATGAAGGTATTCATGCTGGACCAAAATGTCTAAATACTTTCTGAGATACACTCTGTGAAAGGTCTGTTTACACAACAACGATGGTTGGAATTATTGAAACAACTTTTTTTTTTTTTTTTTAAACGCTCCGACTCGAGTCTCACACATTTTTTCGGAAACACTGCTAGCGCACATCCGCACTATAGCCGTTAGTAAATAGTTCTTCTGCACATGCGCGATAATGTTTCAAGTGGAAATGCATCGTTTTTTGTGTTTTTGTTTCAGAAACGTTTTGAAAACGATGTCCATTTACACGGAAAGGGCAAAAATGCTAAAAAATAAAATATTTTCCTGTTGGGCCACTAGTGGCTGCTGTTGTTTGTTTTTGTAGTGAAACCACAAACTCACATGTACGCAGAGAACAATACACTATAAACATTAATGATGGGAGAACACAGACATCCTAGTGAACAGACGACCAAGTTCGGCTGTTATTACAGTGACTGTCAAAAATAAAACTACCAACTCATGACACCCTGGAGTCAAACATTGTTCTCATGGCTTGTGTCCTCCTTCTACGCGGAGACACAGTCGACACAGGCACAGAGAGTTTTCAAAAAGTTACGTTTCTCACCCAAGTACACGACGACGGAGTACCACTGTCATGTGAACAGACACATTGAAAGCTTTGCGTTTTCACTTAAAACACGGTTTTGTAAAGAGGACCTTATCTTACTTCTTCGTGACACGTTTTTATTTTGACGGATGCAAATTATACTCTGACATTCAAGTGATTTACTGTAATTTCTGAGATTTTAAAAAAAAAAAAAAAAAAAAAAAGCCAGATAGAGGAGCTCTGTTTGCGATCAGGTGTGTCGTGGCGGCGAGAGAGCTTAAACCCGCAGGACGCTGGGAATCCACCATTACTGTCGGAGACCACGGCTCCGACTGTGAAGACTTTTAATAAACCAATGAGCCGCGTCACTGTTG
>NC_137634.1:2981877-2990732 GCF_963383615.2 Lipophrys pholis | reverse complement strand
GCTGGGGTGTGTGGGAGACTACATGGGGTTTTTATTGTTTTGTTTTTTTAATGGGAGGCCTGTGACGTATGAACCGGGAGCGGCGTTGATGATGATGACTCCACGCGGGACGTTAAGCACTCGGCGACTATCCGTCGTTCCCACAGGGGGGTGGGGGGGGCACAGATGTTAGCCCCTCCAACACCGCCGCCACCGCCATCGCCATCTTCTGACAACATCTGCACAGCTGTGATGACGGCTGGAGCCACGCAGCCCGCTCTTGAACTGTTGACAGCTAGGGGCAGGGCGGCACAGATGGCAAGTGATGGTGGTGGTGGTGGTGGGGGGCAGGGTTGTGTCAGGGGCCGTCGGAGCGGGTGGGGGGGGGGTGATGGCAGGTAGGGAGCAGGGGGTGGGGGTGGGGGCTCCCATCTGGCCCCCGACGCTGGCGACGTGCCCCGGGGCATCTCTTATGTTTCCTCAACAGAAAGCCTGTCAGGAGTTGGAAGTCACCTTGCGCAAAACGTTGTACTCTCTGGGAGGGTTCAGAGGAGTTTGGTGTGTGTGTGTGTGTGTGTGTGTGTGTGTGTGTGTGTGTGTGTGTGTGTGTGTGTGTGTGTGTGTGTGTGTGTGTGTGTGTTTTGGGGGGTGCAGGGGGACTCAATCGTGCAGTGTGTTAATTCAAACAGACAGGAGAAAGAAGCAAAGGAAGCTAACTAATTAGTCCGTCTGTTGACAGGCTACGACATCGTGTCATTTATTTATTTTTTTTATAAATAAGAACTTCAATCACATATTGGTAAAACTGCTTATCAATAAAGAAGATGATAGCAAGAGATTCTTAAAAAAAAGTGAACAGCCTCACTATGATTTCAATGAATCAGCCTTATTCAATTTGGCTTTTTCTCAGTTTATTAAATGATTTTAATGCTCTTGAATCCATTTTTAAATATATATGCATGCACATGAAATCATTTTGCATATGCACACTTTGTTTTCATCACTGGTTAATGTTATTACAGCGTTTACACAACTCCATGTAAACAAACATTTTATTCTTATTTTAATCTGGTTACACACAAAACAACTTCACAGCTCGAGGTTTCAAATGCGACATTAACATAAGGCCCCATCTCCATTAACAAAAAGTTTTCTGTACTTATTAAACTGCATCAGGACACGCGTGTCTCCGCGAGAAGAGGCAGAACAAGCTGAAGACATTGTGGAACTTGTACCAGACTGGAAGTGACATGAAGCAAACACATGATGCTCGAACACAGTCATTTGTGTAGAATTTTGCTCACAGTCGATTGGAAAACCAAGAAATTACAGGAGAATTTAAAAATGTGTTTAAAAAGCCATAATACGCTTAGCGGCGTCTGCTGCAGCAAAACATACAGGCTTGTTTGTTTTCAGGTTGTGCTTACGGATGTGAAGCAAATGGAGTAATACTACTGACCACCTGTGAGGGCAGTGTTCAGCAGTGTAGCTCACGTGCCACCAGCAAAAGGAACAAAGAAGTCAACGTGACTGAAGACAACAGAAATAAATATCCCTTTGAAGAAAGAGTTGAAAGTTGAAAACAGTATGCAATGAATTATCACCGACAGACTTGTTTGATTGGTCCTCATGTTGCATAAAGACGGAGAAATTAAAAAAAATACATCAATATTCTGAGGAAAGGCTCAAGAACTAATGTGTTCAGTCAAACATCTGAAAACCTCAAGATAAAGTGCAGCTGTAATGAAAATAGAATTAAAAAATGATCGTCCACTGCTATTGGCAGGACGCCATTAAACAGGTGTTTCACTAAAATCATACGTAAAAGTTTTGTTACTTAAGAATAATATTACTCTAGTAACAGAGAGTAGATACCTGAAATATTACTTGAGTTAGTACGTACTCAAGTGGTAAGTATTTGTTGAGTGAGCGTGTTGAATTAAACTATGCAAATTCAAACACAATGAAACAATATGACCTTTAATGAGATTGTAAATAATGAATTCTTATATATTTTTTTAAAATTAAGGTAAATTTAGCCATAAGAATTTCATAATGATTCCTTATTATTATTAACATTATTATTCTTGTAAGATGATTTTTTTTTTACAGCTTTTAAACCTTGTATTGTAGTAAATTATCATATTTTGTGATGTGTGACGTGACTACGTATGTAATACAGTAATAATAAATAAAAATGTTAAAAATAATAACAATAATAATAATGATGATAATGATAATTTCAGAATTGTGCTCAAGTAAAATTAAGAAGTATTAAATCTGATTCACAAGTACAATTTATCCAAAGAAATGTTGGTTTATCAAACTGATAATAGTTTTGTATCGGTTAACTCAACCTCAAATTGGAAAGAATAATAAAAACGGCTGTCAGACTCAAACTGAAATATAGTTTCTAAAAAGCAATGAGTTAAAAGTGGATTGTCAAACAGAATTTGCAAGTATGAATACAACAAATCTAGAAATGTCGAAGTATTCGCTGATCAAAGCTACAACAATGTTGCAATATCAACGTGTGCAACAATCAAATCGCTACAGAACGACTGAACTGCAATAGATATTGTTATCATGCGTTCATGCTCAGGGAAACAGAACTGGCCAATCAGAAGTGAGAGCTGGTCCAGCGTCCCTGAAGTATCGTCTTCCATGTCTTACAATAAAAAACACTGACGTTGGTTTCACAGAATAACGAAAACGAAAAACCGTCTTGCTGTTTGTTTTCACTTTGTTTTTAATCCAGATTGGAGCCTCTGGCGGCCATGTTTGTCCCACTGACCATATGTTTGATGTACGGTCCGATTAAAGCCTAATCCTCCTTCAACTGATTTGTTTAAGAGAGGACAAAGACAAAAAAAAAAGAAAAAAAAAAGGAAATTTACTGTGTTTTAAGTGTTGTTGAAGAAAGAGCTCATCTTCATGAGCGTTTCTAAGAATCCTGGTCAGAGAAACTTTAACCCTGCAGATAATTCTTCATGCACTTCACCTCTGACCGGCTGGAAACGACTCACATTCAGAACTTATCAGACTTTTCTGGAAACTATTAAGAGAGGCTGAACAACATCCCCTTGTAACCAGAAGAAACCTGCAGAACCAGACTCAGATGGTGAAGACGTTCTGCAGAACCAGACTCCGATGGTAAAGACGTTCTGCAGAACCAGACTCAGATGGTAAAGACGTTCTGCAGAACCAGACTCAGATGGCGAAGACGTTCTGCAGAACCAGACTCAGATGGTGAAGACGTTCTGCAGAACCAGACTCAGATGGTAAAGACGTTCTGCAGAACCAGACTCAGATGGTAAAGACGTTCTGCAGAACCAGACTCAGATGGCGAAGACGTTCTGCAGAACCAGACTCAGATGGTGAAGACGTTCTGCAGAACCAGAAGAAAAGCACTTCATGGATGGAGCATGTGGTGGGGTCATGTCTTCTCCTCCTTTACTACCCCCTCCTCCCTGCCCATTTGCCATTTGGAGTCCCCTCCCCTCTTAATCCTGGCCTAAAGCTTCCCTTCCTCCTCCTCCTCCTCCTCCTCCTCCACACCTCGACCCCCCCCCCCGCATCCCACGTACCACGAGAAAATGCCACCAGATGCCCAGTGTCTAAGACGGGCATTATGTTCTTAGAGGATGTCCCGGTAATTCTGCTTTTTGCCAGGCTGTTGATAATGTCTCGAAGTGGTGGAAGGTGGCGGGAGGCGAGGCGAGGCGAGGCGAGGCGAGGCGAGGACAACAGGTAGCCCTCTCTACCCGGGCCGGGTCACGTGACGCCCTCTGCGCTCGATGCAAAACAACATCTCACACGGCCGGAGGCGACGGGCATCTATTTGTAGTATATCAGGGAGGAGACGGGATTAAACACAAACCCGTATGCAAGACGCAGATACACAATCCCCGTTCTCCTCATTGTTATTAATAGCATTACGAGGGGCGTTGAGGGGGTAACTAAATGGTATTCTGGGATATCTGAACGAGAAGGCAGAGCGAGCACCAACAGCGGCGTTTAGTCTTGTATTTTATAACATGTTACTCATCAAGAATTTAAAACCGGAGGAGCAGGACTTCATTCGCTATAAGGAAATGTGTCAATCACAGGGACTCGGGGAGAAAGTGGTTTGTCAGACCCCGAGGGGGCCACACTGACCTAAATACAAAATTGTCAACAGCAATACTACAATGAGCGACCAAAAGGGAGCGGCTGGGGAGATAAAACACTTGACTCTGTGAATAATATTTTAAAAAGAAAAACACCTCAGATAGTTAAAAGATTCATAAGAAAAATAGAGGCAACATGTTTATAGTCTGAGGAGGATGAGATGTTTTGACTCTGTGGGGACTCGTCGTCGTCCGTAAGAGGCCGTCTTACCAGTAAATCTATTGTTGTTGTTTATTCACACAGATGTTTCTGCCTCGCTGTTACTGATGTTTGTTTTTATATATATATATATATATATATATATATGAAGGGTGAAAAGAGATGGTTTAAGATTAAAGTTGACATCTTCCAGTAAAGAGGATTTCACTGCACTGAGCTCATCGCTGATGCTTAATTCATGGGCCGGGCTGGTGAGGAGCGGCGCCCCCGTGTGGCGAGGGCTGGTACTGCTGATGATCAGTGGAAAGATGCACGTTAACGCTGCAAATCAGTTCAAATTAACAGAAGTTTCATGCTGTGACACATCGCTGCCATTTATTCAAACTTTAACAGACTCACACAAAGTATTAAGTATTACTGAGTGGAAAACAAAAGAGAGTAAGATTTAAAAGATTTTCTTCCTTTTTGAGATGTTAAACCTTCAATGTGTTTGTGTCACAAATAAAACCCTCATTCATTCATTGTGACCTTTTCAAATGTATTTTCATCAAATAACACTATTTTCTATCAATACGTAACCAAATACATCCCTTTATTCATCCATCTATCCATCTTCTGGACCACTTTTTACTCACCTACTGTCTTTCTGTATTTTTAGTTTATAAAATTGGATTTATTCTATATTTTGTTTTTTGTTTATTTTTTGGAAGATACTGTTAGTTATGTGCTTTATATTTATTTAAAATCACATTTTTATGATTATAAAGCTAAGCAGTCTTGGCAGAAAATGATATTTTAAAAGTTATTTTAATGGGAAATTTGTTCCAACGAGGTGTTTTCACATATAAAACATTATTTCTTAGGCCAAATACACTATTTCTATTCTTTTAACATTCCTGTCATTATATTATTACATACACATTATTACATGCCTGAACAACATGTGTTAAAGTAACAAATTTAACAAAAAAAGACTGAATTAGTTTGTCAATAAAACAAATATGAATATTTCCCTTTAAGTAGCTTTTTAGTGGGTTAACATCCATCAGGTCTGTGTTTTCATTTTTCTTTAAAATGTTTTTACATTTCAACAGATTCTCACATTTCAAAGTGTCCAAACAAGATTTTTCTGGTAAAACAATGGAAGAGATTAGGAGAAATGATTTAGCTTGAAAATCCAAATAATCCTCCTAAAACTAACGATAACGAGTAAATGCACAGGAAGTTATTGCAATTTGAATTGTCGGATTATTCTTACATCACGTTTAGGATAAAAACCCGGGTCTGCCACACTAAAGGTCACGATTCTAGTCGATGCGTCTTCAATATGTAGGACCTAAATGACATTTCATCTCTTTAAAATGAGCCAGTACTACTATATCTCAGACATAACAATAGTTTTCTATTATTATTTAGTTTTTGCCTGCTTTCTTCTATTATTATGTCTTTTGCAGTAAGTACAGATTGGCTAAAAACAAGTTATCTCTATCTTCCTACTAATCTACTAAACAACCAACTTTTTCAAGATGCTCTAATACTAGAATTATATGTTCTGGGGAAAACCGATACTGACGAAAGTACTTGATAGATAGAAATAATGAGTAAAGTACGACGATCAATCCAGTCATAACGCCATTCGGGCAACTTGGAGAAAAATGAAAATATGAACACACTGAACGAGGTTTTGCTTCACCAACCACCGATCTCGAGGTAAAACGTTTACTTTCTGAGTAAATGTGAAGTAGAAGAAGCCCCTCGGACGAGTGCATGTGTTGTGAGCCGGGCTGCACCCGTAGCTCAATACTGGTTTGACCTACAAAACCAGTGAGAGTGCTGATGTTCGCCACAACCGCGGGACCCCGGTGTGTCGTAAAGACTCACGCTGATCTGAGAGTCTATGAGGCTTGACGCGTGACATCGACCTCACGAAAGAACAGGAGGGAGGGACGGTGGGGGGGGGGGGGGGGGGGGGGGGGGGGAGGAGGAGGATGGTGAGGGTGAGGAGGGGGTGAATAAACACATAACTGCCCGGTAACAGGGGCTCTCTCCTCATTGGCTGCACAAGAATGTTGCATTGATCCTACTCTTTGTGCAAAAATGACACATTTTGCTACGAGCACACACACACACACACACACACACACACACACACACACACACACACACACACACACACACACACACACACACACACACACACACACACACACACACACACACACACACACACACACACACACACACACACACACAGAGGATTACAGTAACATGTTCACATGTCCACACTGTGAGGATTTCAGATGTGCACAAACACATGCTTCATATCACACTCACACACACACACGATTACACTTATCACAATCGCACACAGGCAAAGTGTTGGTGAGAACTGGGGCAGAATCACACCAGTAAGCCTCTTTTTTCTTTTTCAGTTAAATATCCTCTGAGATTTCTTCGTTTTTTTTCCCCGTCCCCACTCTAGATTAGCTCTTAGCGCCTGGTAACAGTGCTGTCATTTTGTTGTTACACGTCAGCCGCCGTGGTTCATACTTAATGTCAACACTGTTTCCTCACACTTTCTGCTTTTAACGACCAAAACATTCACACAAACGCAGAATTACCAACAGCCAGGACATTTTACTGGGTCTCTAAATGGGACCTGATTATGGAGTAAAACGGGGTTGTAAATAGAATATTTATTGCGGTACAACATTGTTAAAAATATCACAGCTATGCCATTTTATAATTCTGTTTAAATCAGCATGAAGAACTGCACTATTTCGTTTAAATCTATTTGCAAAGATTAGAATCACTGGCACAAAGCCCCAGATATAATATGTGAAATAAAACTTTAAATGAAGGCCACAATACAGTAATTTGTGGCTAGAAAATAGAAATTTGAGGACATGAAATAGTAATGCGAGGACGCAAAATGGCAATTTAAGGACATGAGATATCAATTTGTGGCTACATAATAGTAATTTGAAGCTACGAAATAGTAATGCGTGGCCACAAAAAAGTCATTTGAGACCACCTAATAGTATTTCATGTCTTCGAAATAGTAATGTGTGGCTGTGAAATAGAAATTGGAGGCTCCGGAAAAGTCATTTGAGGACAAGAAATAGTAATTTGTGGCTACAAAATAGTGATTAGACCAGATTAATATAAAAAATACAAAGAAATATGGAAAATGTTAAACTTTTAACAGATTATATTTAATAATTCTCAACTATAAGGCCAATAATCCTAAGTAAATATCAGACAATATTGATCAGATTCAATTACATATTTAAAAATATAAATTTGTTGGTTACTCATTTATTGATATAAGTATTAGTATATAGCAGATTATCAGTCATGTAGTAATCAGATATAATTTATCTGAATTTGGGTCGATTGGACCAAAGAAAACTAAAAAACGAATACAGGCAGTAAACATTTATTTTTGTACCTAAAGGTACAATTCCACCTTTGTGCACTAGGTGGCAGTAGTGAATTATGGTAATAGGTTTGTTTTCAGTCCAGGTCTTTCGAATTCTTATAAAACTCAATGCGATATTTTATCTCCAGACTGACGAGATGCTGAGGAAGCTAGAAACCACACCTCCAATAAAACTTATAGAAAATAACTGAAACTAAATATTTTACGTCTTTTTGTTTTCTTAGCTCATTTTAAGGACTAAGGATTAAATATTAAATCAAATACTTTGCAGCAACCAATAACGTAGTCAAATATAATAATGTAATAATTATTGTATTATACAAGTAGCATTAAAAATAATTTGAAAATGTAATAAATGTTGTGAAAATATCCTGTCGGTATTCACTTATATAAAAAAAAAAAATTAAAGTGCGAAAACTGAAGCCAGTAATTTAAAAATGCACAACTCAAACTGTATATAAGAAGATAAAATATGTATTTGCAGTTTGCTCATTAAATAATGCCGACGTGTTTTTTTAAATTGTAAAATCTTAATATTTTATCAAACTTTGTGATGAATAATATAATATAATACCATATAATATATTTCTTCACACTATTATTTAATATTAAATTGTTGATATTTGCGTGAAGCTGCTGTCCGAACTAAATCTCTGTGGGATAATAAAATATTACTACACTTTAAAAAGTTTTGTCCATCAGTAACTTTCATGTGGATAAAGGCAACGCCAGGCTAAGCGAACAGATCTCAAGGTCTATATTTTGATGTTATTAGAGGATCAAGTCAAAATGTTCCCTGGGAGAGCGCCCCCTCTTTGTCGATGCGTGCAGTGCTGCCCCCCCACCCCACCCCCCCACCTCCTTCAACACTGAGAGCTAATTTAGAGACGTGGTGAAAAGACTGTTTGCTCAACACGCCAGGGTTCCCCGGCCTTCCCACGGCCTCATTTGAGAGGCGACAAGAAAAAAAAAAAAAAAAGGGCGAGGAGATGAAAGACGGTCCCCGCAGTCGGAGACGATGCGACGAGGGTCCTCACGCTAAGCAGGCAGCAATTCAAATGAGTGGCTAATTGTGGCATCTGTTAACCCATTGAAGAGGTGTCAG
>NC_137634.1:2749377-2976877 GCF_963383615.2 Lipophrys pholis | reverse complement strand
CATATGACCCCTTTAAACAACTTGTATTAATGACTTTACATTATGACCCCGGATCACTTCTGGAGATAAACATCTAACACACAGTTTCACATCAGACATACAAACATAAAAGGTGATTTTATGCTGAACCACTAAACTCCTAAATGTCCTGTCTTATAAACAATGAGAATACAGCATTTGATCTATGTTCTAATCCTTGCTTTTGCAGGATTGTTGAATATTTTGTAGATATTTTAAAATAAGCCCATTATAAAAGCTTAACATTCGACTCACTCAGGACATCAACTCAAGGCAGAAATATGGCTGTAATTATGGACTCAGACCTGAAATTCAATCTTTGTATTACTAGTTGAATATGAAACATCCAGAGTCCTGAGCTCCTCGGGAAGAGCTTCACTAAATGTTCCCAGAGTCGAAAGAAACAAGGTGAAGCAGCATTTAGTTCCTCCCTCCTCACCTGTGGAGCAATCATCCTGCTGACACACTCACTTTTCTAAAATCAGGACATAAAACACTGTTATCGGTTCAGGCTTTCAATTAAACAAAAGATTTTACTTGTCTTGATAAGATTCACCTCAGTTTTAATAAGTGCCTTTATCTATCGAGCCTTTCTTAATCGCTTTGTTTTAATGTATTTCCTTTATTTCCCTGTAAATTACTTGTTTGAATGGAGCCAGAAATACATTTACACTAATGTTAATACAAAACACATAACACTGCATCCCGCATTTTCTGAGACGTCAAAAAAAAAGTTGATTATTTCAATTTGTCAATCAACCATGGAAAACATGTAACCACCTTCTCTTCCTGTGGATTCTTGTCCTGACAGAAGCTGACCGTTTGTGGAAAAATTACAAATGAATTCAAGTAAACAGGAGATAATTGTTTTCTACTTTAACCACCGTTGAAGACCAAACGTCACATTTCCACCACATGTAAAGCGCGTGCAGCTCCACACTTGTTCGCTCACTATTTTCAGGAAAGCAGGGTCACACACACACTTATTGTGAAAGAACGCATCATTAAAAAGGATAAACATACTCCACCTGTGCAGAACCAACACAAGGGCAGCTTACTTTTACACAGGAAACCGTCTTTCAGCCGAACTGTGAACTTTTCTGCCGTTTGCCGTCAATGAGGTTACAACGTGCTGCTGCTCTGACACCTGCTGGCCACTTACTGCTACTGCACCCTCCTGGGACACCCGTCAAAATATCTGGGAATGGAGAATTTTAAAATTTAGATGTTAAAGAGTATTTACAAACCTTGTTTGTGAGTCAGTTATTAAAGAAAGCACAACTAAATCTTTTACAAATGAAATAAAACACAGTTGGAACAAAATGGCATTGTATATAACAACTTATAGTAATTTAAAATAAAATATCTAAGTAAACAAATATTCACATTTCATGTTTCTATGGCTTTCAGATTGCTTCTATCTGATAACTCCGAGGTGCTATTGTCCCGCAGAATATCCTTTAAAGTCCTCACAAACAAAAAAGCATGAAAAAAGTATCTCTTTATAGATTTTCTTTTATTTCCTTGATGAGAAGGTGCTGAAAAGTATATTTTCAAGAATCTCCATACTTTTCTGTGCATTTAACTGAAAAAAAAAAAGATTTCTATGCATACATAACTTTTTTATGAGCATGATAATGGATAAGACTCTAAATTAAAACATACTATTAAAATTTGATAAATTACTATTGTCATGTATCCAATCAGAGGAAGGTACCATCACAGGGGCTTGTACAAGTGGGCCAGCATGTCAGAAAGATCAATGCCTTGTATAAGCTCACTGTAGGCCGGGATGAGTTACAATCGTCATCACTTAGATCAGCATCAGAGTCTTGGAGGGTTTTCTGGTATAAAGGCCACAAAGCACCATAAAGTGTTTTCACATCCATCTATTATCTACTTGCATAAAAAAAAGAAGGAAAAATGGTGAAATACTGTACTGATTTAAATATTTCAGTGTGAAATCACATTAAATCCACAGTTGAAGATGCGTTATCGAAGCATCACCACTTTTACTACTGAAGGACAATTCAGCCATTTGATCAAGCATCAATGTCTGAAGTTATTTTACCATAAATAATAATATATCCAAATGTATCACATCAACCTCAATTAATGCTGAGAAATGTAATCTATTTGAACTGCATTTGCTTAGCTTTAACACCTTTACAATAAAGCGCCAAATGAACCGTAAGCTTCGCAAAGATTATTTGACTGAAACAGGCTTCATGTCAAGAGTGATTTTGTTCTTGTGAACTCCTATGAGTGGGCTAACATGCCGTTATAAACTGAACAGAGGGAAACATTCCTCATCTGTGGAACAAACTTCCTGCAGGCACACTTATAAATCAGGACGTAAAACATTATGTGCTCAGGCTTCGCAATAAAAAAATAGATTTATAAAGCTCTGACTTTATTATTGTATGGTTTTCATAATCGTTTTGTTTTAATGTGTTTCACTGTATGCTGTAGACAAATTAAAAAATTAAAAAAATAAACTTATTAGTTGAATTTAAGAAACTGTTAAATCACCGTTATAATCAAAATGTCAATATTATTGGCTGCGGGCGGTACTCCGCGCATGCGCAGCAGAGCTGCTGGTTTGTTGTGGTCCGTGTAAACATGGCGGCTGAAGGCAGCAGCCTGGACTCCACCGGGTCCGGTCCGGCTGCATCACCTGGAATACACGGTAACGAGCGGCGGTTTTCACCGGAGGTTATAGGCGACTGTTAGCAGGAGTGATGAGGGGAAACGCGGGAGCTGGAGGCGCTGTTTTGCGTGGCGTGTAAACAGAATAAAAGAGGTTTCTGTGGTCGTGTTATGAAGCATCCTGATGAGCTATGGATCACTGTACTGGACAATGGACAGACTGTCTCATCCTGTCTCCCTATGGAGGGACAGACTGTCTCATCCTGTCTCACTGTGGAGGGACAGACTGCCTCATCATGTCTCACTGAGGAGGGACAGACTGTCTCATCCTGTCTCACTGAGGAGGGACAGACTGTCTCATCCTGCAATCAGATGCTTTGTATTCAGAATGTCTGTCCTCATGTGTTTCAGATCTGCAGATCGTCACCAGCTGTGCGGTCCGGGACTCTTTCGGTGGGTTTCTGTCGTGTTTCAAAAGTTTCACGTCTTTTAAAATGTGCTCTGACGCTGGTTTCTCCTGTTTGTTCCAGCCTCCCTGACTCATCGAGGTGAGCCTGGGGACAGGATGAAGGACGTAAGCTCCACAGTGTGTCCTCTGCATCGCACTGAATTTACGCCGTGTTGATTGTTTCTTCACAAGAGAGGACGGTTCTACTGGCCGAGCAGGAGAGCCCGAAGTCTGCGTTTGATCAGGGGATGACCAGCGTGGGCTCTCCCCTGGTTCCAGTCGCAGCCGAGGTCACGGGTTTACCCCCGGCGGTCATCGAAGTGAGGCTTATTCAGAGCTGTCCACATCACAGACAATTTCTCTGCTTCTGAGAGGCTGCAGACGCTCGTCTGATCACGTTGCTTCATCTCTTTGTTCAGCAGAACTGGATCGGGAACTACAAACGCACACTTAAAGAGCCGCCGCCTCCTCCGGGACCGACCAGGATCAAACTTCACACGCGAGATCTGTCGGCTTACAATCTTTTCTGCAGGGACCATCTTCGAAACAGGGGTGAGAACATTTCTTACAGTCAAGATGAAGTGCAGGTTGCTCTACACTTTCTAGTTCACCATCTGGAATACTTACAGCCTGGAGGCTTTTTAAATATTGAGAGAGTTTAAAGAAGAAGCTCAGACAATTCCTTAACATTTCCTTTATATCTGCAAGCATCATCATACTGCCTCCGTTTACATGCCCACTTGTTTTTTTCTTCTATTTGACGCCTTCCTCTTCCCGCTCAGGCACGCTCAGAGACATCAGGGAGAAATGGTCGTCGCTGGGAGATGAGCAGAGGAGCAAGTACCTGCAGGAGGCGGCGGCTCTGAAGGCTGAGGGCAAAACGCGACTGCTGAGTCCTGAGAGGCGGGAGCTGAAGATCAAACGACACCTGAAGCAGCTGAAGCTGGAGGTCAGGAAGTGTTCTACAGCTTTGAACTGGAACATGGAAGCTTCGATCATCTGTGTATAACAATAAATACCTCTGGACTTTTCTGGATAATGTGACGTCGGTTCTTTAACAAAAGGTGGCCGGTCTGGAGGAGCTGGGCGTGGAAACAGCCGTCATGCTCTTCGACTGCCAGAAGCCCAACCTGAAGGTGCACGAAGTGAGCAGCAGAGGCGCCAACGCCATCCTGGACTCCATGGACGCAGTCAGCAGCTTCGCTCTGCATTACAAAGGTCGACACGCGCCGTCAGGCAAGGCAGGTTCATCCTGAAGGTGTGGCGCCGCCCGCTCACCCGCCGTGTCTCTGTCCTCCAGCCTGCTCCTCCAAGACTGCTGCCGCCAACAAGGAGCCCATTGACGTCCTGATCAAGAAGGTGCAGGACGTCTTCAACAAGAAATACAGTGAGAACGGCTCCAGATTCCACCAATTTCCGTATTTAACATAAAATAATCTCACAAGGGAATCTCTTCTAAAGTCATTCATGAAAATCATTTAAAACTCTTTTTTTTTTTTTTTTACGAGAAAAGAACTCAAAATGTCATTAGAATCAAGTGAAAGACAATAACTAAAACTATACATTCCAGTCACATAATTTATCAATTTTAACTGTAATAAAACTAATAATGGCAACAAATCAACCAAGAGTATTGTAATATTTGAGCCAGTGTTGTAATTGCAGTTTGCGATATCAGTTATATTACTTCTGTCCTAATTTATAGTATTCTATTTTATTCTATTGTACTCTTATTTATGTTTTGGTGTTGATAGGAATTTTATACCTCATCGTGTAAAAATGTAGTGTAAATGATTTATTTAGTCATATTTATTTTATTATCCAGGTGGCAATAATAAAATCCCTAGAAAATTGAGAAACTTCAGCTGATCATTTAATACGTAAATATCACAGCAGTTTAGATTTTAAAAGATCCGCTTTCTTTCTTTCTTTCTTTTAAAGAAAAACTGTATTTTGGTTGGCAAAGTCATCACATTTATTCATTTAAGATACAAACTGTGCAGCAGTTTGTCAATTACAGTTAATAAAGTTTACTATTTCATTAGATTGTTGGTTGCTACAGATGTAAATCACTGAAAAACCACAGAGTAATAAAAATAAGACAAATAATGTGGTCTAATGTAGAATTCCCGCTGGTCGTACCAATATTGCAGTACAGAGTTCCGCCACAAGGTGGTGTTTTGAGTCATTTAAAGAAGCTGCAGGAATAAATGAAACCAATGATGCTCTACATAACGCGGTGGTGTATAATGTACGTAATAAAGATGTCATTTATAAATTGGACTCAATCTGGACCTCTTGAGAATTAAAAACCCTGCCGTGAGCAGATCTACATGCTGAGGCGTGTGGAAATATATCTCTGATTTAGGAGTAAAATATGAAACCTCCAGACCCCTGAGGTCCTCAGGAAGCGCTTTACTCTTCCCAGAGGTCAGAAGAACAGTAGTAAACCATTCTAACCCAACAAGACCGTGAAGCTTCTTTAATTCTTCGCTCAGAGGAGGCCGGGGGAGACGGAAGGCTACCGTACCAGTCGGTTCTCTACCAAAGCATCATGGTGAACGTCCGCGGTCTGCCCGACGGCCTGGTGCTCAAGAAGCCCTCGTACTATGGACGAAAACAGCTGGAGGAGATTCTCAAGGCTACAGAGCACATTTCTTTTCAGATAGGTGGGTGTTTGGAGGCCACAAGATCTGAATATATATATATATTTATATATTTTCTAACTGACATTTCCTTTTCCCCCCGCAGGTGGACAGAGTGGATCAGAGCCGCCGATTCAACGGCATCGACCGATCGTAGCCGTGAAGACGGGTCAGTTTACAAAATGTAGTCGTATTTACTTTTAATGCACTCAGTTCTTTCATTCACAAGTTCTCTGCTTGTAAATTGGCGCAAATATTTAAAATGTTTATATATTTACTCCAAAATTCCACGGTAGTTGAAGTTGCGTCGTTTTCGTGTTTTCATTTCAGAAAAGTTCATTTTTACACGACGACAATGTTCATTTACACATAATTGCTAAAAACGATGTAGTTTCTCTGTAGGACCACTAGTAGGTGCTGTTTTTTTTATCTAATAAATAGTACGCCGTCAACTTCAAAGCTCCTTTTATATGGTCTTTCTTCATTTATTGGTCCACTCTGTCAGTTCTGTGCAAGAAATAAAAATGTTAACGCGACATGTGATCCAGATGGCAGTGGAGTAAATAAACATTTTATTGGAGAAGTTCGGTTAAATACAAGAGTGAAGAGCAACAACGCATTCATTGTTATGACTGACTCCCTGTCACGCATGTCCAGAATTATTTATCACGACTGCGGTGGTCATGTGAAGAAAAAGAGTTGTGTTTTCCCCCCGTTTCCATGGAGACGGAAACAGCGTTTTCAAAAAGTGGCATTTTCCTCCCCATTTCCACAGAGAGAGTTTGAGCATCTTTAAAAAGTTTCACTCGTTTCCATGGAGACGGAATCCAAACATTTTTGGAAAGTTACGTGAAAACAGTTTCCCCGCGGGAGCCGTTTTCTAGTTGCAAAAAAAAAAAAAAAAAAAGCTTGAAAGAAAAAAGTAACTTATATGAATAATGAAAATTTTTCAACAGTAGTTTAAAATACTAAAGAGCCACCTTGAAGATATTTACTTCTAAAACAGAATATCAGGCTCATTACTTTGCAATTGTGGGGAAAATGTAAGGATTCACCTTTTAGCCAACAGGTGGCAATGTTGTCATCCATCCTTGTTGTAGAGCCAATGGCGGAAGAGGAGGATGAAACGCAGAACGCGTTGAAGGAATGGCGCGAGTGGCGTCAGTGCAAAGCCTGCCAGCTGTGGTCGCTGATGTTCTGCGCTGGTGGAACGAGCTCCTGTATCCACTGCCAGAATCAAAAGCCTTAAACTTCTATCATAATGTTTTGTTTTTTTTATTTGTGATGATTTTATTTATTAAAGTGAGAATGAGTGTCACATCAGTCTCCACTGAGTTCATGTTAGATTATTAAAAAATGCGGTTCTTTGCAGTAAAACGGCTTCATGTGCAGTTACAAGATTATAAATCGTTATTTTAATAACGTCTGAGCTTTTTGTGCTCATACAGCAATATCACTGCATTCCTTCCAGCCCACGTCTTCATCACTGTAACTTAACAGAAGACCTACATTTTTATTTATCTGATCGTGCCGTTGTGTCGTATGTTCAGTACTTTTGTTTTTGAAAGGATTTCACATGAATGGAGGATACAGTTCTCTACGTGGTACCATGAATGCCATTAATCAATCGATTTCTTTTTCAATAAATGGAAATAACACTAACAATTCAATAATTTTGTTAATCTGGGAATTTTTTCAAATATTTAATCCTCCACGAAGCATTCAGACACAAAATAATTCATGTTGAACAGTTCTGAACACTAAATTCACAAATGTATTTTTTGGTGTATAGCGCTGCCTTTTTTAAGGCGGAAACAATCTTGTACATTATGAGTGTATCAGTCAGGTGTTGAGGGCCATAGCTCAGTTTAAGTTCCCTCAAGCCAATAGATGTTATTGACACTCGGCCAATTATAACCAAGATGTTTCAAGGCAATTTCACATAAAATATCCACTTACAGGCAACTCAGTAATGCAAGAAAATCAGGACCAGGACCTAAAGGCCTGCTGAGTCCAGAAGCCCCTGAGCCAACCAGGACCTAAAGGTCTGCTGGATCCAGAGAGCCCTGAACCAACCAGGCTCGAAGGCCTCCTTCTTCAGCTTGACAGCCTCCTGGACCACTGGAGTCCACCAGCATGTCCTTGGGTTTCCGACATGAAAGGCACCAACCAGCTTCCACATTCTGCAAAAGGCTGAATCTTACTTCCACGTCACCTTGTTGACATTAGCAGCGAGCAAGCCTTTTCCTCATTTAATGAAGAATGAATAAAAATAAAATCTTTAATTGAAGAGATTTTTTTTTTATGCCAACATGAGATAATTAAACAGACTTGACTTTTTGTTTGCATTCGAAGTGAAACGGAGGCAAATATGGAAGTTTAAGATTGCGATACAGTGTATGAATTATTGTTTCGATTACATAACACGTTGATTGTGAATTTCTGCAGGTTTACGATGTTTAACAGATCAATCAGCGGTGAGTCAAAGTTTCTATGTGTTTGTACAAGAGGAAACACTTTGCTGATACCTGTCAAACATAACGACAAAGCATGAAATCATTATTGATGGTAGAGTAACAATGAATGATAAAATCAATGAGAATTACTGAAAGTGAAAGTGTGTGATCCCACAGACGTCTACGTCTCGACAGCCATCATGGGATCCGTCTCTCCGTCAACACTGTTTTCAGGCTCTTTCTGGCTTTTTTGTTGTCGCACTGCTGGAATGAACTGTGCAGCGAAGGCACAGAGCAAGAGGACGAGACTGATGAGATACCACAGGTCGTGGTGGGAGACTGCGTGCTTTCTTTCTGTCTGAGATGACATTCCGGTAGCACCCGGTCCACCGACACCGCCACACCTCTGTACTCCACCATCAAATGACCACATTCATCATGGTCGCTGGTCCAGCCTTTCAGAGTCACTGCGGCCGTTTGGTTCAGTTCGTAGAAGTTCAGGAGGACTCTGTCCGGCAGGACTTGGCAGTCAAACATTGGATACGAGTGTGAGCTCAGGTACAGGATGTCGGTGGCATTGTCTTTTGCACAGTTGTCAATTGTGACTGACGCGTTTTTGAAAGCCAGGATGTAAATGTCACTTCCGTCGCCTCCAACCAGGTAATCCTCCCCGGTGGACACCAGCACGTCGTTTCCGTCGGAGCCTTTCAGAAGAGAACTTTCGGAACCGGACACTAGAACGTCGGAGTAGATGGTGCCGATCACGGTCTCCACATCCTTTAACACATCGCCCTCAGCATCAGCATTGTGGCCCTGTCCAGTCAGCAGGTTGACGTAAACCCCTTCCCTCTTCTGATGGTCACCGAGGTACACAACAGTGTCTCTGCCAGGACCTCCATCGATCACATCCGCCCCCATTCCAGGAACAAAGACATCCAAGCCAGAGTTTCCTATGAGTGTGTCGTCTCCATCGCCCCCATAAAGGGTGTCGTCCCCCAGCCCACCAATCAAGTCATCACTCCCTTGTCCTCCTATAAAAGTGTCATCTCCGTCCCCACCATACAAGATATCCTTCCCCCATCCACCAATCAGAGCGTTGTCCTGGTTGTTACCGACAATCAGATTGGACTGGGAGGAACAGCCTTGCACTGTGTGGACCTTTGAGAGGTTTCTCTGAGAGCTGAGGTCCAAATGGCAGTCCACACCCGGCTGGTTCAGGGTCACTTTGAAGGCTTCTGTCTGAAAGGAAGGAACTGTGGCGTTGTGTTGTTTGAGTTTGAAATGCACCCCGTCAGAACTCTGAAACTGCAGGTGCTGGAACTTGGAGTTCCGACAGAAAGCTAGCAGAGTGAAAGTTAATGCTTCTTCTTTTGTCATGATTGTTACATTCAAGTCCTCATTTGTTGAGTCCAACAGAACTTGGCCGCCATCGAGGTAATCCATGTCCACCAGCACAGTATCAATACTTTCATCCTCTGCAAAGTTATCGATCATGATGTCTGTTCCATATCCATGTTTGATGATGTAAGTGTCTTTTCCTTCGCCTCCACACATCAGTGCGCCCCCTGTGTACGGATCCAGCAGATTCTCCTTGATGTTTCCCACCATGATGTCAAAACCTGCGGAGCCGAACATTTCTTTAACTGAATCTGTGTCTTCCATCCTCATCACTGTGCCAACTTTACCACAGAGCATTTTGTCCTGCGAATGAGAGCTTCTGTACCTGTAACAGGCAGCCTTTTCTCTTGGCGTCCAATCCAGCTTCTCTACACTAGAGAATAGTTGAAGTGTCTCAGGCTGGTGGTTTCTGTAATCAACAGTTAGCGGTAACAGTAACGTCCCACCACAGCTGCTCATGTCGGTCTTCAGCCCAGCTGTGAATCCGTCGCTGGTTTTGATCTGCAGGTGCTGATAATTCTTTGAAACAAACCAGTTCTGCAAAACAGCAGTGGCTGAGTTGTTTATCATTATTAAGACGCTCTGTCCCCGACAGCTACACCTTATATTCTTGTATTTCTCTTTCAAGAAGAGAAGATCCACGTCCAGATCTGGTGACAGATTGTTGATGGTTTTTACTCCTGAACCTGGACCTGGTGTGAGGATGTACCAGTCCTCTCCCCCTCGACCCTCCATCAAATCGTCTCCACTTTCAGGGAAGAAGACGTTGTGTTCTTTGTTGCCTTTGATGACATCGTTAAAGTTTGTCCCGCGGACCTCGATCACGCCGCTGAAAGCCTGGTCCTCCTGAAGGTCCACCAACAGAGCCGAGTTGGTGCAGCTGCAGATGCAGTGACTCTTCAAACATTTGGGGAAGGTGTTACTCTGCTGGCAGTCTGCCTTGTTTTCTGAGATTGAGAAAGTGATCAGATCCCTAGTGACGATGACCAAATGTCTGTCTGCTGAAGACCTGAACCAGTTCTTTATGGTGACGCTGAAGGCCACGTTGTCCTGGACAGTCAGAACAGCATCGGCCCCTTGTACAGTCAGTATGAAAGTATGAAGATCAGCCTCTATTATGAGGACGTCTGTTTTGTTGTCTGTGGAGTAATTTTCAACAACCACTGTGGAATGTTTTTGGCTCCTCACCACATATATGTCTTCTCCTTCACCACCAATCAAGTGGTCTTGTCCTCCTCCCCCTTCTATCAGGTTGTTTTCTGCATTTCCAGTGAGTACATCATCAAAAGGAGATCCCAGGATGTTTGTTACCGTTTGTAAAAGGGTCTGTGAAGCGACAACGTTTTGACCCGTCTTGGCTAACATCTTGTTAATCCCTCTGGCCACCAGATGAACTTTGGAAGTCACAGTGGAGGAGACCTCAAACAAGACTCCGTCTCCTGACAGCATGGTCATGTGACGATAAAGTTCCCCCAAAAACCAGTTCTGGATCGTCACTGTATGGCTGCCCTCATATGTCAACACAATGTGGTTTCCAGATTTGGACACAGAAATATGGCTGTAGTTGACACTGAAATGAAGCGTGTCTAATTCTTTGAAAGGGTCGGAGTTGTTAATGACGGTCTTCCCTCCATGTTCAGGAATAATATACGTGTCTTTCCCGCCAGAACCTTCAACATAACTTCTCTGTGGACCAAGGAAGAACATATCATCACCTGGTTCCCCATAAAGATTGTAGTAGTAACTCAGCTTGTCGTCCATGGTATGTGGGTCCGCTGATTTCTGAACTGCAAAGAAACGATTAGAGTCTCTGTTTCCCCTGTAGCTCCCGTATCTCGCTTTGGATAAAGTTTCATTACCTGAAACCACTCTCTCAGAGCCGACTGGTATAAACATGAAGAGTTTTTTCTGTACAGTGTTGACCTGAAAACTTTGTCCCAGACCAAGGATAATGTCTTGACTTCCATGTGTATTGATGTCCCAGCACTTCTTCCTGTTATTGTTAGAAACAAAATAGTCCATGCAGAACTTGGATGGACCCTGGTCAGCGAGGCAGAAGTCAATACCTCCTCCATTCCAGGATGCAGAACCACCAGTGAAGTCAATGGCAGTCCTTCCATCCTGCACTGTAATTTTGTAATAGTCGTGATAGTCTGAGATCTGTGCGACAAGTCCTCGTCCATTCTCAATTTCTTCATAACGCCAATCATAAAACAAACTTGCCACGTGAATTTCAAAACGCAAAAAACCTTTTCCCAAACCGACAAATGCGGCACCTAGTCTTTGCAGGAATCCGGCATCAGCCGGGAGGCTGTTCAGTTCATGGTTGAGGGCCATGTAAACATCATCAATGATGATTCGGGCGACTGAAAGAGCCAGATTTAGCGGCATTAAAATCGGTGCGAGTTGAGGCACAGCAAGTGCAGCAATATCTAAAGCAATCATGCCAAGATCTAATGCAGCGTCGACGTATCCCAGTGTGTCACCTCTCCGAATATCTTCAACTAGACTGTAAATCCCAAATCCAACACCCACTATCGGTACAGCTATCAGTGCTCTCCTCATTAGAGGGCTCTTCATGATGGCCGTCGCAGCTTCAGCGATTCTTGTCTCCGTGGACAAAGCTTGTTTTGCAATAACAGCTGTGGTCATGGCGGTTACTCCATGTGCTGTTTGTAAAGATCCCACCCAGCCAGCTTGGGTGTCTCCATGTTCAAAGGCGGTAACAGCTCCCTTCATCCCCAGCATGAGACCCAGCACTCCAACGGCATCTCCAATGTGCTCCACCGTCTTGCTTACTTGATGGGAAGGTTCTGAGGTCTGAATCTCCATATCTCCCACTGCTGTGTCGATGCTCTTCAGCATCTTCTCGTTGTAATGCCGACTTTCTGCAGATAACTCGGTCCTGAACTCGATGGCTTCAGCGTCAGCTCCCTCAGGCATAACCTGACATACAAACTCTCCATTTTCTACTTTGGCGGTTCCTTCTATCACACGGAACTTTGCCAGATTTTCACCATATTTTGCCTTCAGCTTCACATGGATCTCCTCAGATATTGATGCAGATGCTCTGGAGAAATAGGACTCATGTTTGAAGGAACTCTCTAGTTCTGAAGCTGAGAGTAGGTCTCGTGGTGCCACATGGCCGTCCTCGTAACCTCCCAGTGATCCAGATGTTTGAGGCTGTTGGGCCTCAATCGTTTCTCTGAATTTGCTACAATCATTTAAGAAGGACTGAACATCTGAATCATCACTGAAGACATTGTATTTTTTTGCCAGTTCGGCCATTGAATTAAAGACTTCATTACTATCAATAGTATACTTCCACTTTATGAATAAGTCACTTTCCAGGTTTGCGACTTCTCTCAGGTTGTTCAGTTTGCTTGGTTTTTCAGGATCTGCTGCACCACTGAATCCTCGTTGGTCTTCATTAATCCAGCTTCCTCCTCTTGCCATTGGATGTTCCTCAAAAAAGAATTTTGTCTCGGCCATATCAAGAGCCATTAGTACCAGAGGGAATGTCCGTAAGTTTCGGACAGATTCGGAAATAATGGATGCTGTGAAATATGTGACATACCAGGCTTCAGTGGATGCTGCTAGCCTTGGTGGATTCCCCTCAAAGATATTCCTCACAAACTCCACATATTCTCCTTTCTTTTTAATGGCTCCTCTCATTGAGGCGTAGCTTTCTTTGCCGACCTGTACTTCTATACATTTCCTCACTTCAGCAATTTTCTTGTTTCCCATTTGATTGCTGTCGAGTTTCCTTCCAACTGGAGATGTATAAAGACTTTTGGAATCAATTTTCTGGATCCAATCATCGATCATTACGTAGGTGAACTTATTGTCTTTGTTCTTTGCAAGGTGACGAACAACATTTCTAACATCTTCTCCTGATTTGACCTCATAACATTCCTGAAGGACTTGTTTTAGTTCAGCCTCATTGCCTAGCCACCTGATATTGTTCCCTTCTCGTTCTGCTACAGCGAATTGTTCCTTCAGCGGCTGGTTGTTGTCGAGTTTGATTTTCCTTGGAGTTGATTGATCGGCATGGAAAAGACCCCAGGACAGTCCCTGAAGTTCATCCATGGCAAACCTTCTTTGGTATGCTTCATCACTGTTGCCCCCCTCAAAAATGTCCGTGGTAATAAATCTTCTTGGTTCTTCTGGCCAGATCTTTGTGTCGACCTTCACTTGGTCTCCTTGGTTTTTGTTTTGGCTGCCTTTTTCGGTTCTACCGAGAAAGTTTCTTTCATTAGTAAAAAGTGCTTCTCCTCTACTACCAGCCTCATTTCTGATGATGACCTCTCCATTCCGATCTAGAGTCGCAACCAATTTCCTGCTGTCGTCTTTATGTTTCCAGAGCACTCCATCTGGAGACATTTCTTGGGTGATTTTCTCTCCAGTGTGTCGGACTTGCAGCACAGCATCCCGTACGTGCAGCTTCGTTTGGATGCCAGCGGTCACATGGAGTTCCTTCAGCAGAGTTTTGACAAAGGTTGGATCTGACCCGACCTCACATGCCACCACGCTGATAGTTTTGATTGCATCGCCGACCCTGGAGGTCCTCTGAGTGATTCTACTCACGTCTTGGGGTGTGAACCCCCCCAGTCTCATCTCTCCAGAGCTGTCTCGGGCCCCGTGGCCGACCAGCACCAGTCTGCTGTCTGCAGACAAAGGAGCGGATTCACCGTGAATCAGTTTGGGTCTGTGGTTCTGATCGAGCTGATAGACAGAGCTGACGGTTGGATGCTTCTCGAATAGATAAGTTGCAGCATCTCTGACCGCAGGGTCATCTTCCAGGATGAGGATCTGCTGGTGGTCGTACTGTGTGCTGTGATCAACTGGTCTTTGTGGAATTTGGTAGGTGGAGACCGAGTTGTGTTGATCCATCACCTGGTAAATGTGATGATTCCCATAGTTTATTTCCAGGACTGCTTGGAGGGAGCGGGCCATCGAAACACGAATGAAGTCCTGCTGGAAGTCTGTGGTTGTGTTTCCATCCAGAGAGAAAACTGGTGCTTCTGCCAATGGTGTCTTCAGCAGCAGATTGGCCAGAGATGAGCCAGAAAGGCCTGACACAGTGAGTCCATCATCTGAAACACGTCCAAATACTTTGACCACCGTGTTGCTGTCCACCTGCGGTAGGCAGGAAGGATTGTTTCGGCATCCTGTGCTGATGATGGCTGAGTAATGAGGATCAATGCTGTACTCCTGTAGGACTCTGGCCGTGGTAGACTTCTCTTCATCAGTCATGACCAGAAGCTTTTGGCTGTAGCTGTGCGAGATCTCTGAAGCACCAATCAGCCAGTCTTGAACCTTCTGCTCATCAATCTTTTCCAAGAAGCTGTCAAAGTCCTACAAAACAAAGAACAAGAAAACACAGTAAATACATTAAAAGTATCATGAACAAATCATCAAACTGTTTCATATCGATTTGTCATGAGCTTCAGTTTCAAGATAGTCACACATAGTGTTCCTCAGATGTTTATCAAGTTTCCTGAAGGCTTTTTATGGAGATTCAAACATAAAACGGTAAACAGAGAGCTTATAGCTCAGCTCCTCTTCGCCACAACAGTCCGGTACAGTGACTGTTACTGCAGCCGCCTGTCTGAACCTGTGGCCGATCTCATGATCCCTTCTCCATCCCTCCTGAATAAGACCCTGAGATACTTAAACTCCTCCCCCTGGGGAAGCTCCACCCCCCTATCTGGAGAGGACCTGCTGTCCTTTTCCCTGAGAGGACCATGGACTCAGATCTGGAGGAACTGATCCGCTTCCCAACGCTTCACATTCAGCAGTGAACCATTCTAGTAAACGCTGGAGGTCATGTGACGCCTCTTGGAGGATGACATCAACTGCAAAGAGCAGACACGCCACTCTCCGGCCCCCCCACATGATGCCTTCATGACCCCGGCTGCAGCTCGACACCCTGTCCATGAAAATCATGAACAGAAAGCCTGACAAGACGCAGCCCAGCCCACCCTGACCAAAGTCAGCAACCTGCAACCAAAACTGGCCATTTCAATTTCAACAAATTGGCTCCGAATACAACAGATGTAATCTCCATGGTAACATTTACAAGACCTGCAGGCTCCTTTATCTCCATGGTAACCTTATCAACACATGCAGGTTCCTCTATCTCCATGGTAACCTTAACACCCACAGGCTCTGACCCGCAGCCATTCGGCCTTGTTGAATTTGAATCGTGACGCAGCTGAAGCTCAACAGCTGTTGGAGCTGCTGTGTGTTCCTGGATCGTTGATCTTTGATCAAAACTCGTTGTTTGAGTTCTGTTCATCACGTCAACATGGAGGAAGACAGTAGCTGCACCTGCACCGTAAAAACCTTTCTCATGTTTCTTCCTTTTAGAATCCACTCACCTGCTCCATCTCAGTGACACAAGCGGTGAAGTCATCACATCCCTGAAGAGTGTTCAGCCAGCTCGTTGGATCTTCGTTCTCTCTAAGAGAAGGACACACAGTGAGGAATAAAAACCTTCAGACCATTGTTCACATGACAAATCCACACACAAGCACTTCTGTGTTCAACACTTACATGGATCAGATCATTTAAACAAACCTGGTTACGATCTACTGTGAGCTCCATGTCAAACCTCTAGGGGGCAGTGTAACGAGAAGCTTAAAGTCATGCTCAACCAGGGGTCCTTAAGTATTTCCCCTCGAGGGCCAAAATCTGACCAGCATGACAAACCAAGGGCCGGAACCGTTGTGGGTTTTTTGCACTGTCAGTAAAAGTTGTTTTCATTGCAGATGTTTTAGCTGATGTTAGCATTATTACTGTTATTATTGTTGTTATTATAATTATTATTATGAATAATAGTAGTCAAGGTGGTGGTAGTAATAATTTAAGCCTGGGATTTTCAAAATTTGTGTCGAGGGTCACATAAAAAAGCCCCCTTGAAAAAAGGAACTGCAAATCCAAAAAAGGAAGTGTAAAACCAACTATCAGGGATTTACAGGTTTTTTTTTACTTTTAAAAAACTACAATTGTTGTTTCGATGCTGCATTTGTTTCTGTTCTCATTTCATCCATTTATTGTTTTTAATTGTGGTCTGTTGTCTGCCATGTAAATGAACTTATTAGTACTATTGCTGTATTTTTTGTTATAATACACCAGTTAGATGCCAAATAAACAAAACGAATGAATTCACTGACCAATGACAAAAGTGACAGCGATGGGATGAGGATAGCCCTCTGACGTAGCCTGTCGTCTCAATCCTGAGCCCAAGATGAGCATCAGAAAGTCTGTTTCTGGATTCTGTTTCTTTAAGTCAGTGATCAGAGGTGACGAACACTCCTCCGCTAAGTCCTCCACTCTTCTAGTCGCAGTATTATCCGACAGGGCCACATGCTTTAAGGTGCGTTTACACGTCAACATGATGAGTTAATAATATCCTTTTCCATCATTCCTGCCACATTCCTGACATTCTTAATGTGACCTAATGCATCTGAAGATAGTTCTTAAACGGGCCTGACATTCCTGGAACATCTTTTTGGCTACAATAAATCCTCCAAGAATATCAAGAATCACCTGTATTGGTTAAGTGTGTAACTGAGCGTGTGGATTAGTAGTGATGTGTGTTGATGCATTACATACACCGTGACAGCATTCGCTCCCTGCAGCATCCTCCTCTCTGATCAACTCCATGGAATTTCTATGAATGCTGAGCAATCTGGAGTGTGTCAACTGTTCAGTAGCTGCTGGGAGAATAACTGGGGTGTGTGGAGTCATATATTTCTAAACTCAGTTGCATAACTGACGTGTTTTACGCCCTGGGTGAACACCCGGCCTCCACCTGATGCACCTGAGACGGTGATTCTCATTTCCTCTGGTGTGCGGTGCGCCCTGGCGGCTGGACTCATCTCTCACAGCAAAATCCACAACTGAATATAACAAATTCTCTTGATTCGCCACATTCCTGACAGATTAATGATGGAAAACGACGACAATTTAACTGGTTCCATTACAAAAACCAACAGTAGCACAAACTGGTGGACCAACAGGAGAACTACATCGTTTTCACTGTTTCTGCCGTTGCCGTGGGAACGGACATCGATTTCAAAACATTGTCGAGTAAACGTGAAACTTTTCTCAAATGAAACAAGTTTTACTGGAAATGTTGTGGAAATGAGGCGTCAGGTTAAAGTGAGCTTCATGTGAGTTGATTGGACATTTGGGTCGACTGGTCCATCAATACTGTGGAGCTGGCTCGCCGCTGCGGTGACGCTCCACTGGGAGGAAGAGTGTTGGGCTGGTGACGGCGTTACCTCGGAGGGGTGGACTCCTGCAGGCGGCGGTGGGACATGCGTCGGGACAGTCCTCGGAGGCGGTGCAGTGTGGCCACGTCCGGGCTGAACTCCTCCCACTCATCTTCTGCCAGATCTGACCAATCACAGCAAACCTGGCAGTCACCAGAGCCGCCTCCTCCTCATCCTCCTCCTCACATCACCATCATCATCAACTTCTACTTACCAAAAGCTTCAGCGAGGATGAGGAGGCTGAATAGGAAGATCTTCAGAGCCATCCTGCTGAAAAACATCATATAAAACAAGTTTGATGTTTTTAAAGTTCTCTCACACACACACACACACACACACACACACACACACACACACACACACACACACACACACACACACACACACAGGAAGCTGCTGGGTTCATAACCCCTTCAGAAAGTGTGTGACATCTCTTTAAATCGAAAGTTCAGTCTGAGGACAATCACTTCCTGATTCTCCTACCTCCTAAAGACAAGCATAATGTAAAGTCCAGTGTGTGTGTGTGTGTGTGTGTGTGTGTGTGTGTGTGTGTGTGTGTGTGTATACCTGCTGGGGTCTGTCAGTGGTCCTGGTCAATCCTCCTTCCAGAACAAAGAGCCGCAACCTCGTTATTACACGTTACTAGTAAGTGAAAGTAAAATACAAAGGGGGGGTGGAGCTAATGGAGGGGATGTGGTGGTTTGGGGGGCTCTTCTCTCTAAGAGGAAGTGTTGGTCATTGTACAGACATTGTCTGTCTATACACACACACACACACACACACACACACGGTCTGCTTTCTGAGAAGTACTTGCGTATAACCTGCTTTATCTATGTCAGCAAGATTGGATAAAGATGCAAGTTTGCAAACCAAACTGCAAAAGGGGAATTTTACCCACGGACCCCCTCTTGATCTCACTGTTTGACCTTTGTCGCCTATCGTCCAATAATGTCGACTCTGAGACACATGAACATGAACACCACAACATTTCAAGTGAAAACACATGTTTTCATAAAAGTATCGCATTTACACGGCCACGTTGAAAAATAATGTAGTTTTCACGTTGTGCCACTAGTGGTGCTGTTGTAATGAAACCTAATACATGTGCACACAGAGAACAAAATGGTGAGAACGCGGACAGTCGAGTGGACAGACGGTGAAGTTGGGTTGTTATTACGGTGACTGTCTAGGCCACACCCACCGAATTTAAAAAGAAAAAAGAAATGTCGGAATTACGTGATGCACCTGAACGCATCATGACCATGTTGCTTTTCCCCTCCGATTATAGGGGGACTTCCTTATCGTAGTTTGGACGCCTCTGTTTATCTAAATATCATCACCCAGTCATGACTCCACATCTTTCCCAGGAACCGTGCTGCAAAGCGTTTTATGATAAAGTTTTATAATTACAATACAAAAAAAGCACACAGCCAACTGGATGTTTTTGGTAACATGTTTTTTTTTATTAAAGTATTTTTCATGACCTACAGATGTGTCATCTCCACATTGAACCATGATTGCACTAAACTCCACCAAGGTGACAACAGATACCGAAGAGTTTCATCAGATTGAGGGAGAAATGTGAGGTAAAGCCACAGAGCCAGGGAAGAGACGCCTCTCAGAAAGGATTAATGTGCATTTCAATACGCAGTCGTTTGTACGTTCAGGCTGCGGGTGACTTTATCACCTCGGTGTTGAAACTTTGATTTCCTCTCATGTCATTAACCTGTGTGGACAGACAGGTTGTTAAAAACATAACAAGCTTCTCTTCATTTAACTCCTATACAACGTTAGAGGAGCGTTCTCTGCTTCGTGTGTGTGGTTTCACACGTGGCCTGGCACGTTAACT
The DNA here is from genome assembly GCF_963383615.2 of Lipophrys pholis. Lineage (NCBI taxonomy): Eukaryota > Metazoa > Chordata > Actinopteri > Blenniiformes > Blenniidae > Lipophrys > Lipophrys pholis. Next base: position 2,957,132 of record NC_137634.1, on the reverse strand, counting down.
CCATCAGCGTTTCTGCCGTTTCCGTGGTAACAGACATTGTTTTGAAAATGGTTCCTTGTAAACTTGAAACTTTCCTGAAGCCAAAATGTAAAAACGAAGTGTTTTTGTCTTTGGAACGTCGTGTAAACGGAGCTGAATGTAAACAAATAGTTACATTTTCAATGATGAGTTACGTCTTAATTTCCTCCATTGACCTGGTAGAATAAACGAGTTGAAAAATGTGCTGACCACCTCTGTCTGCACGGTAAAACAACAACAACTCAACACATTCAGTCATACTTATACAAAAGAAATACCGTAAACTGTTGTAACAACTTTCCTTCATATTGCCTGAGAGTTTTTGCATCGTAAAGAGAATTCCTGACTCCTCAGAGGTTTGGTGTGTGTGTGGTGGATTTGTGCCTCATGGTAGTGCGGGTCCTTCAATCAGAAGGTTGTAGGTTCGATTCCCTGAAGCTTTGGGAGCAGCTCGAGCAGTGAAATCCATCAAATTCAATCCACGATGGGGAGGAATTTCACTGGCGTCTGCATCACTCCATCACAGCAGCTGTACGAACAAACATAAATCCAGAAATATCACGTGGATGACATCACAGGGTTAAGGAACGGCGAAAGGAGGCTTCGTAAAGGAGTTAAGGAGAGGCGATCACGCTGGTGTAAAAGTTGGACTGCATTTTCACTAGGTGATGTAATAATAATCCGATGGCGGCGAAGGTTAGTGACGTCTGCCGTGGTGAGAAAACTACAAATTTCTGAAAATGGACAACAAAAAGCTCATTTCTAACACTTTCCCCTGCGACTCTAACCACTGATATAATGTCAAATATCACAAGTTTTGAATTGAAATGAAAGGAAAAGAGGAACTAAAGTGAAACTGCTGCCACTTGAATAAATAACCAATCAATCTGGTACCAATCAATCAATAACCAGGGAGGAGAGCCCTCACACTAATTATGTGCAGTTTAGGAGGAAGATTTATTCACAGACAAGAAAATATTGCAGATAATCTAAAAGAATTAACATCCTTTGCATGCAATCCTTAAAAATAATAGAAGACCCTAATGAATAAAATAAAGAAAATACACTCATCTAAAAGAGTGATCCAGAGATCACTTGACACACACTCCAGTTTTACAATATGTTTCTTCGATTTTTGAAAAAAGGATAACGTTATTAATCTACCCCTTTTTGGTTGACATATGCGACTTATAGTCCAGAAAATAATAATCTCCCAAAAATGAAAATGAAATTGAAAGAGGCTTCCCTCCATTCCCAGATGTCAGATACCTCCTGGTGCTCTGCCCCCACTGATGCTCTCTGGCGCCCCCGTGGGGGGGCCCGCCTCCCTGTTTTGAGAAACACATCGTCGCTGCATCTCCGTACCGTACCTTCATTGTTTTGCGGATCCAGTCAGCGAAGTAGGTCACGTTGCCGTAGACCCCTGGCTTGTTCCTCAGAGCGCATCCAACCCCCCAGCTGGTGTCCCCCGCCAGCCACCAGACATTACCCTGGCTGACCACTAGAGGTCCTCCGCTGTCGCCCTGCAGACACCAAGAAACACCTCTAGCCACGGTGTGCGAGTGAGCAGGATGTTTGTAGTGGGAGACCAGCGGGACTGACCTGGCAGGTGTCCACTCTGCCCTCCAGTGTCCCCGCACACATCATGGTCATGGTCACCATCCCGCCTAAGACCTGGCGGCAGGTGTCTCTGCTGTAAACGCTCACCTGAGCTTGATTCAGCACGTCCGCTGATGTCGACTCTGAGACACATGAATATGAACGCCACAACATTTCAAGTGAAAAGAATGTAGTTTTCACATTGTGCCACTAGTGGCGCTGTTGTAATGAAACCACATAAACGCAGAGAACAAAACGCTATGAGCATTTTAGTGGACAGACGATGAAGTTGGATTGTCATTTCGGTGACTGTCTAAGCCGCACCCACCAAATTTAAAAAGAAAAAAAGAACGGTCAGAGATACGTGATGAACCTGAACGCATCACCCAAGTATCGGCGGCATGAAGCGCAATAACACAGATGAATCCATAAATTAGCCGTGTCATTGTTTAAGCCGCAGGGTTTAAAACATGTGAAAAAAGTGGCGTACTTGTAGTTAGCATGCCAGGCCACAAGAGGGTGCTGTTGGTTGTTTTTGTAACGAACCCACACACACACACACACACACACACTTGGACTCACCAGACTGGCTGAGGTTCCCCCACCCAGTGATCCAGGCTTCGCTCTCAGGTCCGATGGACTGGCCGACGTTGGGGAGACACACGGCCGCCACCGTACCTGAAACACGACCATGAACCAGCTTAACCCTTTACTGCTCACCCAACACTCTCTTCTTCTTCTACATAAACTGATAATTATAAATTCAAGGGTCATGTCAGGTACTGATGTTCTTTTTAGTATTACACATTTCATGGTACGTAATATAGCAGTACTGAATTTTCAAGACAGAAATTAATTTTTTATTTCATAAACCAGACATGATCTGATATAATTATCTCACTTTAGTCAGTTTTACCATGAACCTTTACTTTTGACTTAATTGAGCCGTTTTCAACTTAAACTGTGCTTTTTGAACACAAATCTACTACACACACCATCTGTATCTAGAAATACTGACTACAACCTAAATATGAGATTTAAAGCATGAAAATCAAATCTAAAATAAGACAAATGTGCTATTGGAGAATTTGAGTATAATAAAATCCTGTGGGATGTCTTTAGATTTTTTTTTTACTTGTTTGTGGCCAAACCCACTTTCTAAATATAAGATAAAATATTTCATCTTGATATAATATTTAGAATTCGGGGATTTATAATGCACCACAATGATAAAAAACAAAACAAGAAAAAAAAACAGGAAGTAATGAAATACGATTGTCAGTGTACTACCATCGTTTAGGTTTAAAGTGTATTGTGCAACAGCACCAACTAGTGGTCCGACACACTAACTACATCATTTTCTGCTGTTTCCATGTAATCGGACAGTGTAAACACATTTTTTTTATTTAATTTTTTTAAATCAGATTAGGTGTTGTCATGTGGAACGTTGTCGTGTAAACGGGTCCTCAGACGACTCACTTCCAAAAGTCAGAGGTCGACTGAGCCGGAGGAGAGCCACGTCGTTGTCCCGCGTCAACGGGTCGAAGTCTCCATGATTGTAGATCTTGAGGACCGTCTTGGCGCCGCTCATCTGAGACAAGCTCACGTCTCCCAGATACACTCGCCACAGGGCCGGGCTCTTGTAGCAGCTGTGAGGACAAACAGTCGAGTTCAGGACTTTAAGACTTCCTCCACTGCGATGCTGCTTCTCCGTGCGGTGGAGGCTCACTCCTGGAAGCAGTGTGCGGCAGACAGGATCCACACGGGGCTGATGATGGAGCCTCCGCAGATGTGTTGGCTGTTGATCTGCAGGCTGACCTGCCAGGGCCAGGCCCCGCCCACCGCCTCCCCGCCGCCCGCCACACGGCGACTGGGGGCGACCAACGGCTGGCCGCATTCTGAGGAGACAGCAGCTCGGTGTCATGCATTCATTCATTCATTCATTCAGATGTCACATGTCAGAATAACTAAGACAAAGTCAGAAAAGAGACTAAATATTGTAATCTAGTGCCATATATTTACCTCCAAGGTGTAACATTTAATTTGCCTTGGCAGATTAATATGAAATATAATGAAATACGCAAGAGGAGCACAAGATCCAGATTATATTCAGGCTCCAGGATCAAAAAGACTGAATCGTTTTATTTTATGTAGATTAGGAATTAATTTCACATCAAACATAACAGAGATTGGCTCTGTGCTGAGGCAGAAGAAATTACACATAGGAAATCTATAATATGATCCAAATATATATGTAAGTGTACAAATAAAGCTGGAAATTGTAAATAAAAAACAAAATTCAAATATCTCATGATTTAAAGCTTAAAAATGTCTTTAAATGGTAAATATTTCTCCCTCTGTTTCTGTAAAGCCTTAGAAACTCATTTATCCTTAAAATATCATGAATTACTTACAAGAACGATGCGCAAACAGTCCCACAATATCTCTTTTATCAACATAATTAAATGCTTTGTCACATTTCTTTGTATTTTATCCCATTTTTAAACCCAAAGCATCGTTAAGGTGCACAAAACTGGAAATTAGTGGAGATTTGTGAAGCAAAAGCGCAAAAACACATCAGTGTTGAGTAAAAAGTTAAGTATTTTAATGTTTGTTTGTTTTTGACTGAAGTGTTAAAGCAGTAACTCACCAACACATTTGACTGTGACAACTCCGTCCGAGCAACACTGGCTGCAAACAAAAGGACAAATCTGACATTTCAACTTCTGTTAGAACACAGGATTATAATCCGGGCGGTGGACGAGGGCGTTTACCTGGGAGCCAGCTGGGACTGCAGGGACGAGTACGGAGAACTTCCACGCTTCAGCTTCAGACATTCTCTGCAGGCCAGCGACTCGGCGTGGGTTCGATTGAAGCTCACATAATCCTGCCTGTGACAAACACAGACCAGAGAGCCGAGGCCAAAACTAAATATAATCCAAAATATCTCAGACCAACACCTCTTCCCTTGTCGGGATACGTGTTCCTCTGGAGTGCATGAAAAAGAAAAGGTGGCGTGCCTCAAGGCTCACTTTTGGGCCCTTTGCTTTTTAACTCATATATGCGCCGACACACACCTGGTGTCTGTGACCTGTCCAGGGTGTAACGAGCCAACTGGCTCCGCCCCCTTGAGATGGAAGGTTGGAAAACTTAAAACAAGGAATGAATGGACAGAGATACTTTGATCTGCACCTTGTTTGCAGTCATATCGTTCTGGAACGTTGCACCATTGTACTGTCAATTTCATTGTTTATTTTATTGTATTTTGAAGCTCTTTGTGGTCTGGGTTCGATAGAGTTGGCAGATTTTATGATTTATATGAGCCTCGAAGATCCCTGGGAGTGTTTTTTTCTTTTCTTTTCAAAATAAAGGCATCTTTTCAGTACTGTGGAAACATTTCTCTGGTGTTTACTTTGTTTATGAGACTTATTTATGACTTATTGTATCTGCTATTCTTTTCAAGTTGCATCAAATCCCAACAAACACAAACTGAGACCGAGAACTGCGATCACTAATGGGGATACATTTTTATTTGACAACTGTATAACATTAAATAAATACATTCCCAATTGTTAGATGATGATAATAATAATAATAATAATAATAATAATAATAATAATAATAATAATAATAATAATAATAATAATAATAATTCAGTCTTACCTTTTTACCAAATATTATTTAAAAATGTTAAAGTTTGTTTTAAACGTTTTAAAGTTTATTTATTCATTTATACTCTTTTAGATATATTTGATATAGTTTATGCCAGCGAATTTACTATTTATTTATTTGTTTATTTGGTTGTTTGGTTACTGACTTACTTATTCAAATATGTTCTTGATTTTAACTTTGAACTCGGTCCACCTGTGTTTACTTATTGTAAAGTCAATATATTGTTTCCTCGGTGGTCCGATGATTATATAAATAAATTGCGTGGTCTTTTCACAAAACGTACATATGTCTACTTGTGTGCCTAATATATTTTTATCATGGCTTTATGTGATATAAGTGTAAATGTCATGTGACTTTACGTATTATTGTGTTTAAATTTCTGGTTTGAACAATAAACCTTCTGAATTCTGATTCAGATTTCTGTCATTAGAGCACTTTGAATGCAATTTTTTTTCATCACTGATGGATTGAACTTCTAACGCTCGACGAGAACACAATAAGGTAACGGCGGCGGTCGCAGGAGGAGGTCGTGCTGTATGCGGTGGATTAGATCCTCTGACCTGCGGAAGCCCAGCTGCTCGCATGCGGCCTTCCCATAGGAGTCGTTCCAGGCCTCGGCACACACGGGCATCCACCGCTGCTTGGACGGGGAGAAACTCTGCAGCAGAGACTCGGTGCCGTGCAGACGGACTGTCGAACACAGAGCGCAGGGCTCAAACAACTCGCAGTGTGTGTGTGTGTGTGTGTGTGTGTGTGTGTGTGTGTGTGTGTGTGTGTGTGTGTGTGACGCTGATGCTCTTACAGCAGTGAGATTCATCCTCCCCATCGGAACAGTCCCTGACCCCGTCGCACCACTTGGACGGCTCGACGCAGCTCGGTCCGTTCTTACAAACCGCCCGGCAGTCCGTCTTCCCTGAAAACAAAGTACAAACCGCTGCTACTGCCACTCTTTACTGTTCACTACTGCAAACAGTGCACGCCAGAGGAGCACACACACACACACACACACACACACACACACACAGCAGCCTGTCAGTAAAGAGTCGTATTAGATAGGACTGTGAAGATCAGTTTGACTTACTAAAGCGATCAATGATGTTAACGGTTATCAAAAAGGGGACCAAAAGAAACAGCGTGCCCAAGCCGACCTTCATCCGAACTGCAGAGGAACACAAAACGTCGCACACTTCATGTCAAAGTTGATTTCAACAGCAGATGAGCAAAGTTCACCCTCATCATCTTCATCGAGTCAAAGTTTGAATCTGTGTGGAGAGAAGCTTGAGCTGTATGAGGAAACGACTGGACAACCAGAGTCTCTTGCTGAGAATTCACTGAATTACTTCTTTTTTCTTTCTTTCTTACATGGTGGGAATAGTATGGACGAGCTGGAATCAGCAGATGGCGGTAGTGTAACTTTAAATCCAAGTGAAAAAGAAGAAGAAGAAGAGAAAGATGAAAAAGAAGAACAGGAAGAGGAAGAGGAAGAGGAAGAGTATTGGTGTGTAATAAAGTGGAGGTGATCATGATATTATAAATGAAAATGTTCTTACCGCTTATTTTTTTAGGCCTATCTCCTGCCCCTGGTTTGGTGAGAGAAGCGTCATCATTAAAATACACGTTTAATTGTCCACTGGAAAAACAAACTAGAGAACAAAACCAAAACCCACGACTTTTAATTCATTTAAAAACTTTCCTAACTTTCCAAAAGCGAAACGAAGCTCTGAGTTTGAGTTCAGGAGGCTGAAGCTCTGAAGCTAAAGCGGCAGGGTTAGTTAATAAACAGTAAGTATGGTTCGTTAGTTTTAGTTAAATATTAGTTTCTGTAAAAAAGAGTCAGAGTGTGGAAAGAAAAAAAGCCCAACGAGATTAATCATTACATTGAAAACAAAAACCCAGATTATTAGAAAACTACAAGGGAGAACAAAACCAATTCTTAAATAATAGAGAATAATATCTTTAAATGAACAGAATACATCAGTTAAGTTAAGTTTAATCCGTTAATAATAAATTAACTAATAAAGAAACCTGAGTCATTATTTTGTTGGTAATATTGAATGATACACTCGATGTTTTGAATTTGTATAAAACTGAGAAAGAAAATTGTAAAAAAGATTAAAAATGGGATTATTTGCTGATGGATGAATTAAACTATATATCTATGTTTCTACTGTGATGTGTCTAAATCATGTTTAATCAGCTGACCTCAGTCAATTTATTTCTACCACAATTAAATTTTGTTTAATCATTTTTAACGTCCGTGAAGGCTTGATTATTCAAATTCAATTTTTTTTACTTTGTCGTGTCGCCGAGTATACGCGATGAAAACATTGATATTTTCACCAAAAGCAACAACTACTACATAAAATTACTCCAATTTTAACATAAAGCCAATTTTACATGTACAAACATCAGTTTTCTTTGACATTTTTGGACAGTTTTCTTGGCTTTTGGTCCTTATGTTCGACACCCCTGCTGTGTAGTATTACTAAACTCTTTTGTTTTTATTCCTAAAAGGATTAATAAAGTGTCACTGGGATCATTTTTTACTCCAAATCTTGAAAAAGTAGTCGAGCTCCTTCTCAGATTGCGCTGCCGCTGCAGCAGAGCTGCGTTGGGTGTCGATGACGTCGGGGGGCGGGGCAACCTTCTGCCGCTTCAGCCCCGCCGGAGGAAACCCTCCGTTGTCATGGGAACCACCCCCTCCCTGGAGAGACAAGGAAAGTTCATCGAGTCTGAGCTGAAGGAAAAATACCCGTCGCTAATCTCGTCCTTAAACTTTAACCAGACCGGCGGGATGGCAGGGTTAGAGAATAACCACCATGAATGTGAGACGGAACAAGTGAAATGCAGAGGATGTGTTCATGTAATCTGATTAAATAAAGTTCTGTCTATCACTAAGAGGACCTTGCAGTGTCAAACGATAAAAGTGAAAAAAATTAAATAATTCCCTAATTATTTTAAAAGCATGTCGGGGGTTTTGTTTCATATCATTAGAAACAACCTTCATCCGTTCTTTTTCTAACTCGATCAAACCTTACTTAATAAAATCACAATAAAACAGTGTGTGGAAGGGTTTTTCTGGAGCTTACCAGCTGATCTCGCATTGTGACTCAGACGTCGACGGACTATATACCAAAACCCTGTGAATTAAAAGGAAATAAAGAGATTTTAACTTCGGAGAAGTAGAATTAAATAAAAGGAGAAAATCGTTTACATACAAAGCTTGAAAACGTCAGAAACAGGTTGAGAAATACGGCCGATCCTCAGTCTCTCCTGCACTTACCTTCAAACTCCAGCGTCTCTCTGGTTTCTCTCCTTCGCTCCTCGACTTAATGAAGAGCCGAGACCACTCCTCTTCCTCCTCTTCCTCCAGTCAGCTCCTACTGGAGGACGGACGATGGACCGACGCTCATCCCGACGTCTATTTTCTCCTGTTTCTCGCCGTCTTCTCCATGTGGCTCAGCGGGAAAACAAAAGTTCCAGAGGTTCCGTGTTCTGGCGGGAAGAATTCAGCATATTTCACCGTTTCATATTTTGTGTTGGTGAAAAACATTATGCACTTAAACTGAACTTTAAATAAACATTCACTGATCATCTGCACAGAATCATTCCTTACAGCTCAAACGACACGAAACCAGCAGGGGGTGTCGGACGTAAGGTCCGTGGGCCAAAACCGGTACGCAGCACTGGCACTTTTAAACTTTTTAATTAATTAATTTATTGAATAAACACACACACACACACACACACACACACACACACACACACACACACACACACACACACACACACACACACACACACACACACACACACACCCATGCAATAAAATTTTACAATATGTGCGTTACATGGAAAAGGGGGTAAGGAAGAAGTATAACTTTTTTTAATCCTCCCCTTAATGTGTGGCCAAGGTGCAGCCGCATATGAGCAGAAATGACGGCTTCACCTTTTGGGACATTTCACATCATTTTGAACTTTCAGTGTTAAGAATGTGATGAATCTTCTAACTAATGCACCTTTAAATTTAAGGTAAAGTTATTGTAAAATATAACTGAAGCATGAACAAACTCTATAACTACTTGTGAATAGTGTCTGTTGTGTTTTTCTGTTAATATTGTATTCTCTATTACAATCACTGCTTAGTATATTAATAATTAATATTATTTATTTGATTTTCATTCTGTCTTATTACATTTTTTACTGTTTTCTATTAATTCTCTGTGGAGCAATACTTTAAAAGAAGTTTCCTCTGTGATTAATAAAGTACTTATATCGAAATGTTTTGTTTCAAAGGGTCAATTTGAAGGTTTTTGTATGTTGGAGAGTAAAAATCAGTTCTTATTATGAGCTTCAACGTGTTTAATCGGTCACGTCCACATCGTCCATGTCGGAGCGGATTCCAGAACCGCCGCCGGCTGAACGACTGTCAGAACCTGTTAATGTTTGAATAGATTCGTGGTTTCAGAAGCGGGGAAAAGACATGAATGAATGACAACCTCCGGCGAATGAGTGACACCAGATCGACCTTCGCTCACCGTCTGACCGCGGGAGAGTTTCTCACAACAGGCGAGGCAAAAACATCCGGGTCATTTCAGGTCAAATCTGTGGAGCTTCTTCCACCATCGAAAGTCAGAATGTGACTGGTAACTGGTAACTGGTAACTGGTAACACTTGGTCCATGCTGAGGCATTAGAAAGTGTATTTTCCCGCCAGGGACCAGACAGAAGGAGCTGGATGAGGCCTTGGTGTCAATGATTGTCAAAGACACTGAACTACGCAGGTTATGCTGAATGACTGAGTGGAGGACAAATGATTTAGACAATCTGTGACCAAACTGGACCCAAACTGTCTTCAGAAGCACATTCACTGCCCCTAAACTTCAACAGTACAATACATATATACAAACTGCAACAGTTTGTATATATGTATTTATGTATTTGCTGTTTTTTAATGTGCATTTTTTATGTTCTGTGCTCGCACTATTCTATCTATGTGTGAACATTATGTACTTACATTTGTTTGTTTTTTCAGTTTATTATGTGTGTATCTCTGTGTGTACTGCTGCTGACAACCCTGTGAATTTCTCCACTGTGAGATAAACAAAGACAAATGTTATCTTGATAATATTACTCATGATATCTAAGGGTGGTTAACAGTCTTTGACCAGCGGGGGGGGGGGGGGGGGTTGTGCGCACATGAATCTTCAAGAATTAATGCTTCACAGACCGTTGTGTGTGTGTGTGTGTGTGTGTGTGTGTGTGTGTGTGTGTGTGTGTGTGTGTGTGTGTGTGTGTGTGTGTGTGTGTGTGTGTGTGTGTGTGTGTGTGTGTGTGTGTGGTATCACTTTATCTGAAAAGTGCTGCTCAGGTTCATTTGGTTGCACAGCGGTTGCTTGATGAAAAGGGTTTGTTGTGGTAACCTTAAGTGTTATATATCATTATTGTCATCGACAAAACTATTCTGTCTTTAAACGTCCAAATCTCGCCAGCGCTGCCTCGACGTCTGGTTCCAGTCTCACGTTAAGACGTAGGTCACGAGCGCCTTATTTCAGCTTCGGTCTATTGAGCAAACTGCTAGTGAAGGTATGAAAAGTGTGTACATGAGTCGGGACGCCGCTGCGCCGCTGCTATCTGAGGCCCCGTTTACACGACAACGAATACTAGCGTAAGGCTATGGGCGCTATTACTGGGCATGCGCATATCTCTCCCCCTCCCTCCCCCTCCTTCTGCTCATCCGCTTTGTAAACAAACATGGCCGACCCGTAGTGGTTTGACTCGCGGTCCATATTCTAGTTGTATCGTCCATATCAGTAGTTTTATAGTTGAGACTCACCCCTGATAGCATCCGATGCGTCTTCAGTCCATGTGTAGTTTCATTACAAAATCAAGAAGCAGCGCCCTCCCGTGGCCCGGCAGATTAACTACATCATCCTGCAGCGTAAACACACTCCTTTTTTTTAAGGACTAGGTGTTGTCATGTGAAATGTTGTAAACAGAGCCTGAAAATCTTAAAATAGCGACATACAAATGTCCCGTGTGCAGTCGTTTCGGTCCTGCTGTCGAATTAAAGGACGAGGGAGGGAAAACAGTTGAAAAATGTCCTTTAAGTAAAAAGAAACAGGAGCAATATGAGCATGAATCTCCAATTTAACGAGATTATTACACCATAGTCCATGTTAATTTTATTATTTTCACCGTAAAAATTAACAGCGAAAGAGAATCATCGCCTTCATCACATGCGCAGTAGAATGTTAACACATTTATTCTTTTTTAGAATTTTGTACCGTTGAACAGCAAACGCTCTCCAGGAGGTCAGAGACGGGAGAGGAATGCGGAAGTGACGTGGTGGGAGGAACGCCTTCTCTCGGATCCCACAGGAAACGCTGCGTTTTCATATTGTTGTGGCGCTTTTTTTTGGGAGGTTTTACCACAAAGGATCTAATAGAATATGTGTACATCTACAAAGACATATTGTAGTAGATCATTTAGTATACTAGAATATTTCTACACCGTAGTAGATTATTGTGTGTGATCAAGGTGTGTTGGAGCCAGAAACATGTCCTCTCACTTTAGATTTTATAAAAACAGGTGGAGTCTGCTTGAGCGGATCAGTGGAAAGTCAAATGCACATCGCCTCATTCCAGGGGGTGTGTACATGTATTTAACATTTACTTTGACAAATCAGCACAAAATACAAAGTCTAAAATCCTGCATTTAATTGCTTAGAATTTAACAATTCAAGTACAACTTGGTGACCAAAAAAACGGCTTTTCTCCATAAAGAAAAGCTACACCATCTAGTGGCCAAATCTGAAATGACAGCGCCAGACAATTAAAATACATTTACTGTATTAAAACATTTCTAATCTTGTTGCACCGTCAGACACAGCTGGAGACAAAACAGTACTTTGATAAGAAACTATTCATTTGCTCACTTCAGAGTTAAATATGGATCCAGAGAACTCTTCCACCAAAGGAGTGTTTAACTTTAGAGTCACGACGGAGTTCGAGTGAAACGACTCGAATGCGGCTGTGTGATTAAGGCCACCGGAGCTGCAGCAGTAACACGTTCATCCCTCAGTCACACAGTGAATCAAAGCTTCTTCTACAGCTTCTGGATGATGATGGACGACGCTCCTCCGCCGCCGTTGCAGATGCCCGCCAGGCCGTACTGACCCGGCTGCAGGTTGTGAACCATGTGACCCACGATCCTGGCTCCAGACATCCTGAAGGACGCAGACGGGAAAGGGTTTTTTAATCGAGACTCAGAAAACACAGGTTTCAAATGTGTTAAAAAAATAAAATAGAAGAGTAAAGTAGAAGGGTTTTTTCACACATGACGTTTGTTCCACTTGTGCAGTGAGAAGATTCTCGTATCTGTAACGTCACCGTTTCTGTGTTGGGACGTTTTTTCACTTTATGAATAGTGAATTTTCATGTTTTTGAAATTTTTATTCACTGTTCTTAAAGTGAAGAACTCTAAAATTCTCTATTCATAAAGTTAAAACTAGTCACTAGTTTTAAAATCCAAAACATAAAAGATTTACTAGTCATGAAGTAAAAAAAAAAAAAAAGTATTATTCTTGAAGAAAAAAAACTTAAAATTGACTTTGCTAAAAGTTAAAAATCATTAAAATGCCCTATTCCTAAAGTAAAAAAAAACATGAAAATCTACTGAATGCTGTTTATAATGTACTTTATTGAAGTTTATATTCTAGTCAAACTGTTTCACTTATAAGTAAAATTCATGTTTATGAATTTAGATTTTCTTGTCACAGTTCGAATGACGTCGTTTTTAGTCGTCTTTTTCCACTAACCCCCCCAAGTGGATTAGAGACTCCAAATATAAATGCTCACTTCTTTACAATACAGCACTGAGTGGAACTGTGATATCTGTTGTTGTAATGAAGTTAAAATACGTCCCGACATCATTCTGGGAAGCATTTTGATTCTATAAGTGAGTTTTACGTTAATTGCAGCTCAGCAAAGCTTCTTCCAGTGAAGTTTTTAGTTTCAGACAACTTAAGTAGCTACTAGAATATACGACAAGTATATTCGCAATAAACGAGAACAAGGATCCGTATCCGAGACTCAAATCTGAAAGATCTGTTGGGGAGCGGGAGGCCAGGAAGTGTGATCCCTAATAAATACCTTATATCGCCAAAAGTATTTGCTCAGCTCTTTAATCCATTGAATTGGAGATGAACCCTTCCTGTTCCAACATGAAGAAAGACCTGGATGATCCCGTTTGACCGTCCTCGTCCTGCCATAGTCTGATCTGAAGAGACCCCCCACCCAACCTCCATCCCCCCCAAACTGCTTACCCGATGGGGTGTCCCAGCGACACGGCGCCCCCGTTGACGTTGACCTTGCTGGGGTCGATGTCCAGCATCTTGATGTTGGCGAGCACGACCACGCTGAAGGCTTCGTTGATCTCCCACATGGAGATGTCCTCCTTCTTCAGTCCTGCTGCATCTAGAGCCTGGGGGGGGGGGGGGGGGGGGGGGTGGGGGGGGGGGGGTGAATACAGTCATTCTAGAAAACATCCAGAGAGACTGTCGAGTCATAACAGCACTTGGAGGTCATACCGACACCCACCTTTGGTACAGCGAAAGCAGGAGCGATGGGGAAATCAATGGGCGCCACTGCGGCGTCGGCAAAAGCTGAACGTGAAGAACAAAAATATTAAAATCCACATTTCAACCAATAACTGCTCAACGATAACCACCATTAACAGCAGGTACATGTGGGGGTGGGGGGGGGGGAAGAGACTCCCATCAGGTCCACCCAAAAAAAATCAAACTGAACACATGTGTTCAGAGATTTGTGTGTGTGTGTGTGTGTGTGTGTGTGTGTGTGTGTGTGTGTGTGTGTGTGTGTGTGTGTGTGTGTGTGTGTGTGTCTTACAGACGATCTTGGCCAGCGGAGTGACGCCGAGTCTCTTTGCGGCGTCGGCGGTCATCAAAACCAGAGCGGCGGCGCCGTCGTTCAGCGTGCTGGCGTTAGCCGCCGTCACCGTGCCTGAAATTTAAAACAAAGAGTAAAAAAGTCAGACGGGCCGAGAGCAGGAGGGATGAACGGTTGAACTAATAAGGAGCAAACTGTGAACGATATACATTTTTACAAAAGACTCAATGAACTGTTGAAGTCAAGACATGCATATTGTGAAAATAAAAACTTACAAACAAATCTGGTGAAATTACTTCAGATTGTAAAGCCTTGATTGCGTTTTGATTTTAAAAAGAGATCAAATGACTTTAAGTCCAAAGTATATTTTCATTTACAGCTGCTTGTGTGATAAAAGGTCAAAGCAGTGGAGCCATTTCAGGTTTTTATTATGACTATGAAGCCGAACTCCCCGGCTGATTGGATGAAATGTGGTCGTTACCGTTCTCCTTCTGGAACACGGCCCTCAGCTTGGGAACCTTGCTGAAGTCGACCCTCCTCCACTCCTCGTCCTCCGACACCACCACGTCCGGTTTACCTGCCAACACACGGCGGCGTCAGTTCCCTGGCTCTGTGCGGCGGCGGCATTTTGTTCCCGTCACCTCTCTGAGGAATGCTGACGGGTACGATCTCCCGGGCCAGCACGCCGGACTCGAACGCCGCTTTGCTGCGGCTGTAGGAGCCGATGGCGTAGACGTCCTGCTCCTCTCGGGTGATGCTGCTGGTCTTTGCGGTGTTCTCCGCACAGTTTCCCTGTTGAAAGAAAAATTTACGAAATTAAAATAAACACAAGCGGCGTCAAGCGGCGCGTCATTTTGCGTGAACGTGGAGCGGCAGGCGGACGGCGACCATGTGGAACTTGTTGTAGACGTCCGTGAGTCCGTCCTTCACGATGAGGTCCTCCATCCTCACTCCTCCGTAGGTCGGCGTCTCCCTGGGCATGACGTACGGGACGTTGGACATGCTCTCCATGCCTCCTGCCACCATCACATCCTGAACACACACACACACACACACACACACCAGGTCTCGGCGTGCCGCTCATCCCTGCCAGCTGACAGTAAACACAGCTTGTTTTGTGTTTCAGGCCGCCGGCGACGTTAAAAGACAGGACATGTGTACCTGGTGTCCACACATGAGACTCTGAGCGGCCAGCATGATGGACTTCATCCCAGACGCACACACTTTGTTGATGGTTGTTGCCGGAGTGCCGACAGTCAGACCTGCAGACACGGTCAGGGATTTGACTCCATTACAGTTCGGGAAGGGTACTACGTACATTTCAACCAATATGGTACCGGTACCAGTACTCAGCGGTACCAATTTTCAGTACTTTTGTGTGTGTTTATGTGGTAATAAATGTTAATTTGTTTCATGATAAAATTTTAAAATAATAATTAAATTTAGCATTTTTATTTCTCTCTCTATATATAACCTTTAACAATAAAACTCTTAACTACACCTATGCCGTGTTTTTTAATTAATAATGCTCAAAATAAAATCCAGCTCCACACATCCTATCCCTTTCCCTTCTGGAAACATCGTTATGGTAGATCTGTGATGGTAGAGCTGTAAAACTGTGATGGTAGATCTATCGATCTGTGATGGTAGAACTGTAAATCTGTGATGGTAGAGCTATAGATCTGTGATGGTAGAGCTGTAGATCTGTGATGGTAGATCTGAGCCGGTCAAAAATTAACAAAATAAATCAATCTAGTACTGAACCAGGAGCTTCCTCAGATTAAAGTATCCCCGCCGGGGCTTTGCACTTTGTGTCACAAATATAGCAGCGAGCGTGATCTGCACCGTGTTTTAGAAAAGCGGGGCCGTGCTTTCGAATTACGGAATTCCGAACTGACGGGACTTGGTCGGGACCCTTCGATAATTCCAGATCCTCGCGGCGGTAAAAACTGATCTCATTATTTCCCAGAAGCAGCGGTGACCTCCAGGCCCGGCCCGGGTTCCTACCTGCTCCCAGCAGAGCCTGTCTGGTCGGAGCTTGTCCTTCTCCGGCCTGCAGCACGTTTCCCATGTAGACCTCCTGCACCTCCTCCGGAGCGATTCCTCAACACAGAACCAAAGAAAACACAGGTTACTGGTGATAATATACCCAGTGGAGCGTTGCTGGTTGAGGTTAATGAACTCGCTCTTCTCTACTTTACATCGACTGAATGATTTCCCATCACAAAGCCGTTCTCACCAGCAGCGCTTCAGAAGAGCAGTGCTTTAGTGAGTTCAGTCATTTTGAGCTTCTGGCCTCGATGGAATAAGCAAATAACATTTTGATGTCATAATAATCCTTTTTTTTTTTCTTAAACATTCTGAGGTTGCAAATTATAAATCCATCCAAAACAATAATCACTGCAGTTCCGTCTTTAATGATATAGATATTTATGGATGTTTATATCACAGTAACGATACGTCTGCAATATGTCATGCAGCTCTGGGTTCTGGGTTCCAAGACCAATAAAGCCCCGTTTCCACAGTGCCCCTTGGTACCGGTGCCGGTCAGGTGGGGGTTGACTATCCGTAACCAGACCCGTATCAGTGCCGCGTTTCCATTACACGGGGAACGGTTTGAAATGTAGGCGGGGTTATGAACGGTGGCGTAATCATGCAGGATGTGACGCCATAACGGGAGGACATTTTCAAAAAAGTTTCCTGATTGCTGCAGAAGAACTGATTGGAAATGGCTGCTTGCTGGGAGAACAGCGGTTGTCACGGACCAATGAGCAGACGGCAGTGTTGAAGCCCCTCCCGCTCATATCCGGCACATTGTGCCTGGTACCCCAAGTGGAGGGGTAGCGAGAAATGGTTCCCAATGGTACCGGTTGGTAACGGTTCTGAGTCAGTGGAAACGCACAACAACCGGTTCCAGCCTGACCCGTACCGGCACCAAGGGGCACTGTGGAAACGGGGCTTAATACTAACAAGTGCTGCACTTTTACAGTTTTATTTGATCCATTGGAACGTCTGCTTGTTTTTACTGCGCCAGCTTTGTCCCCCGATCGCTAAACTGATTCACTTTAATGTTTCTATTCTCCGCCGCTGTCTGTATTTCTTTTCACTGAACGTTCCCTTCCAGATCTACCGCTCCAGGTTCTCCCGTCACATTTTCCATGACTTCCACGGCATTTCAGCAACATGCAGCTCGATACGGTACGAGTTCATGCAGAACTGTAACATTATATCACCTTGTATATTGTGAAAAGTGAAAATAAGCAGTTTGATTTGAGATCCGGAGCTTCCTGATCTTCAGCTTCAGAGGTTCAATTCTGCTTCTGTGTGACTTTCTGTTCTTATATAAGTTTAATTACTTGTTTTCCACTTTAAAAACTGTGTTTATGACATTACCTGTAAAAGTCCTCCAATAAAAACAAACAATACAAAAGACGTCACAGTGAAGAAGTTTGCCTGCAGAATAAAGATCTTTCTGACGGAAGTAATCAGTAATAAAAAGGTCCAATGAAGACGGAGCTCTTCTTGTCCTGCAACAAAAATGTTTGGAAGCACTTCACACAGAACAATACGGCGTGAAGGTAATTATTGATCGAAGTAAATATGATCAGATTGGTTTCGCTGAGACTAACTTTCTTCTTGTTACATAAAAGTTTGATTACAAGAAAATAAAAAGAACCCTAAAAAAAAAGAGCTGTGCAACTTTTATCACCGAGAGTCATTTCAGTCGGTTTCTATCAAATAAAATAAAAACAAGTTTAACCTTTGACACTAAAACAGAATCATAAAGTTTTGTCATATCGCCCAAAATTGTGTTTTATATTGCACTTAAGTTTTATAACGATTCAAAAAAAAACATTTGATTATATTTTGAACTGTTTTTGAAGCCCAGCTTAATGTTTTCACATCTTTTTTTTAAAGATCTTGAACAGTTTTTATATTTTCTTAGCCCTTTAGATGTTTTTCTCTCATTATTTCTCAGTGACTTGAACTGTTTCAGCCCCCATCGGAGCTATTTTTACTTTTTTCTATCAATTTGAACCATTTTTTCATGTTTTTCTTTTACACGTTTTCACTGGTTGAGTTATTTTTCATATTTTATCAGTTCTACCTATTTTAACTTATAGTCATTTTTGCCTTATTTTATGGGTTTATAGTAGAATAAATCACAGATAGGAATGATTATCAACATGCTTGAGGGAACCCGTCCAGAGGAGCTCCAGACTGCAGCGGTCCAGGATTACCTGCTCGGTCTATGGCTCCTTTGATGGCGATGGAGCCCAGTTTGGTGGCCGGGACGGCGGCCAGGCTGCCTTTGAAGGAGCCCATTGGAGTGCGGACGGCGCTGACGATGACCACCTCCTGACATCACAAGCGTTCAGCACACAAACCATTTACAATCCAATATTAATGAAGAATAGGAGGTCTGAGGAGTATGACTTACATTGAGGGAGGGACGAGATGTGTAGGTCCTTGAGATGTACTTGTGAGCCTGGGATTTAAAAAATATATGTATGGATGAATACATAATAAATTCGAATTGGAGACAGTTTTCCTTCTAAAACATGCCCTCTTAAAGGACATTAACACCCAGCAGATACTGAAACCGAGTGGTTTTATCATGAGAATTAAAAATATACTCTTGATGCATGAACTGCACGTTAAATAAGCTGTTGAGAAACAGGATTAGTCAACATATTTTCTATTTTTCAAACCGACATCACGTTCAAAAGCAGTATGTTAAATAGAAATACACCTTTATTGTGATTATAATGTCTGCTGGTTAGCAGCTGTTCTTCCTGTTGTTAGCCTCTCCCACAGTGATAAACCCCTAAAGGCTGGAGAAACACGTAGATAATCCCACTAAAACCACTTAAATTCCTCTTCTTTAATGTCACTTTAACTAAAGACCCTACAGCCTCTCCAACAGGTCCAATCAGCAGCAGCAGCAGCAGCAGCAGGCCCTGCGCTGCCATATTGTTCTACCACTCCTCTGTAGTTTAATGTGACATTTAAGCAACACAAAGATGGATTCAGGTCACCGCTTCACTCACCAGTCGCTTGCAGACTCCAGCCTGCAGGGTGAGAAGTCCACTGGATGACATTTTGGCCTGGAAGAAGGAGTGTGTGACTCCTGCAACAGTAAACAGCGTTCACCTTCAGCGGCGGGGGGTGGAGAGGACGGACATGCGCAGCCAATCACAGCGAGGGGTGTGCTTGTGACGTCAACGGTGCCCCGGAAGACTGGGAGATGTAGTTCTTTACGTGAAGCCCGCAATTCTTTCCCCGTGAACGTGACGCGCGCTATCTCGCGGCCGCCATCTTGGATGGGTCACCCGTGAGCCCCAGTACATTTGTTCCCACAGAAAAATTGCAAATATGAGCTTTCTGCTGAAATGCTTTATATTATGCTCTTTAAGATAATTATACGACATGGAATATATAAAATAAATTAATAAAGAGACTGTTTATTCATTTGGATTTGTCTCTCTCACACACACACAGAGTACGGGTGGGGGGGTCTCGAAAATATTGGTAAAATGTTGTCTTTACCGATGCATTTCCTTTTTGTTTTTTGTTTTATTTTCAGTTTTGTCATGATCATGTCTAAAATTAGGCTAATTTTATTTATTTTTATTTGTGCATGAGGGCGAATCATCGCTCTTTCACTTTAAAAAAGTCGCCAGCCTGCATGCAGTTCTTGTCCTCACCAATGAAGTGTGGGGGCGCTCGTCTTAAACGTCACGTTAAATCAGACAGCAGCTCAATTTCAAACAGGGAAACCTTGTAAATATAGGATTTCCTGGGAAAAATAAGCTGGGGGACTCTGAGGAGCAGCAACATGTGTTCTTTAAATTCAATATAGAACTTAACAAAATGTGGGTTTACCTTTGCTAATCTGCATTTGTCAATGTGAAATTTTCCAATTAGAATTATTGAACTAACTATAAATTCTATGTCCTTATTTTTGCAATCATAATATGCCATTACACCTTTACAGTCAATTTGAACATGATTTATTTGTTTATTAAATTATGATTTTTACACACTGAATGATAAATGATTGACGTGAACTTTCACCGGAAACGAGGCTGTGTTGACACGCTGCTAAGCAACAACTCACGGTCCAGACAGAAACGTACGTGAAGTGCTTTTCCTCCGGAAATCACCGATAATGGCTTTCACCAGGATCAAACCTTCACTGTACGACCAGATAACTGAGTTCCAGAGGAAAATCCAGCTTCTCGGTGAGTTTAACTGGCTGATGGTTCACTGGAACAAATTTAAACAGTATTGAGACCGACGAGTCGCTGCATTGTTGATGCAATGTTTGCCTTTGTCCACCAGAGGGCGACAGAAACGCGCATTATGAGAGCTCCCAGTCCATCATCGAGAGGAACAGTGATTCCCTGCGCCAGCTGAGGCAGGACAACAAGAGGCTGTACAAGGAGCTGGCTGAGGCCAGTGATGTGAGTGAAGCCACAGAAGCAGCTCCAGCTTCCCTTCTTCTGGCTGACTTTGTCCTCAAGTGACGTTTCTGTGAGAATCCGAGCAGAACCCACCTGCTCTGTTGCTTGTAGACTTAAAGCAGTTTGGTGTTTTTGTCTGCAGGGCGATGAACGAATCATCAGAGCAGCTTTTCACACCAGAGCCTTGGAGAAGCACGGCCTCCGCAACAAGTCGGAGGAGGTGAGATGAGCAGCAATGAAAAGATTCGATCAAATATATGGTTATTAGTCCCACAAGTGAGAAAGTGCGATTTCCTTTTCTGATAATTGTGATTTACATTGTAATCTTTGATGACAGCTGAAATGGGTAGATATACACAACTCACAGAAGTTAGGGATAGTTAGCTTTCGGGTGAAATTTATGAAAAATTTAACAAGTTAATGCTACAGTGAGATTATGTCATGAAAGTAGGGTGTTTGATTAGAAGTATGCAAGAACGACTTCCCCATTTCAAACAATATGTTGATGCAAAGGCCAAAAACAGTCCAAACAAAAATGGATCAATGCATGAGCAAACATTAGAAATATTATTTCCAATGAGAAATAAAAGTCTTCCCACTGGTATCCTTGCAATTTTTGCACTGTCACTGTGACAAAAATAAACAATTCATCCATTCATTCAATCTATAAAAAGAAAATGCATATATATTTTCTATTTTGCCAATGATAGATGAGCCAGTTTTGTGTCTCACATGTTCAGAAAGCCCTCACAACATTACAAGAGAAGAGTCTGTCCGAGTCGAAGCTGCTCAACGCCCTGAAGCACATCACCAGGACGCACCGGCGCCACCTGGAGGAGCTGAAAGTCGAATACAAGCGGCAGAAATCAGAGGCTGGGACGATTTGTCCTGGTGTCTGGAAAAACGAGGACCATGGCATGGCACGTGTGTTACACATCTTCTCAATGCAATTGGCAATACTACTAATAATTATTAATATTTACTGAAAGTTCTAATGTTTTGGTGAAACTTGCTGATTTGACTTCAGAAGCGGCGGACTCTTGAAAACAAGCTGGAGAAAACCCAGTTGAAGTGCAAAGAGAGTGAGAACATCATGGCCAACTACCTGAAAATCAAAAGCCACCTGCAGGTTTGTCTTTGTTCAGTTTGTAACCAATGAGCGGGAATTTGCTCAGGCTCCTGATCGCAGAATTCAGATCAATATCACTGGACTGAAACACATCTGATCCCATCAAACTGACTATTATAGAAGAGAACTATCATTTATTCTTTATTTGTTTCACCAGGAAGTTGCTTGAGATCTAATGTGTTCTTCAAGCAGCAACATTAAGCTCCAGTACAAAGGGAAACACAGAATCTTCTAACGTCTTCAAACTCCTTCCTCCTCATTCAGGATGAGAGTCTGACGTTCCAGGGCCAACTAGACAGTCTGAATGAGGAGATCCTGATGCACAGGGGGGAACTGCAGAGCATGCAGCTCATTTACAAGAATGCAAAGGTCGATAAAGAAGATTACAAGGTGAACTGCAGCCTCTTCTACAAACAGCGTTCATGTCGAAGAAGCATCACGATGTCCGTGTTTGTTTTAAACCCTCGGTTCCCCCGTCGCCTCTGTGCCGCCTCTCATTGTTCCTCCTGCAGGCGGAGCTGCAGCGGCTGGAGGAGCAGCTCCACCGAGAGCGAAAGGAGAGAGAGCGAATAATCGCGAGCTACAGGAGGGACTTCGAGCTGTGCAAAGCCGAGGCCGAGAAAAATGATCGGCGGGTGAGACGCACGCTGACAATACGTGTCTGTGTTCCGACTGGATTCTCATGCGCTGGTTCATCACCCGCGTTGGAGTTTGTTGACTGTGTTTATTGTTACACATAATTCATTCCATAATTTCCTCAGCGGATGGTGATTTTTCTCTGCCCCATAGTGTGCCAGAGCCAATCCATTCATGGATTCATTCTCAACAGGTGTGATTTTGGCCGTTCTCATCCGCAGGCTCAGAGAGCGGTGATGCAGCCGGATGAAATGAGCAGCGAGGCGCAGCGCAGCACCACCAGGACGGCGGCCGAAGAGGAGAAAGCCATTTCCACCTTTGAAGAGATCTACAGGAGCATCAAAGAGGCCACCGGAACCACAAATATGCAGGTGTGTATGTGAAGAAATTTAAAAGAAAAAGAGAAACAGCTGCATTATGTGAATTTTTTATTCTTTTGCTCACGTGTAGGAGATAGTGGAGCGATTTACTTCTCAAAAGGACACATATCAACACCTGGAGGAAGTGAAAGTGGAGAACGAGGGAGTCCTGCTGCAGCTGAAGGAGCATAAAAAGCTCCAGAGCCGACAGCTTGACGACATGAAGTATTCTGGGGAGGCCAAACTCTGCAGGTGAGACTCAGCTTCGTCAATTCAAACTTCTCACCGTGCTCGATCACCAGCGGCCATCTTGTCTCTGCGCTGTGATTAGTGACCGGCGGACCCTGGAGGAGTGCGAGGGGCAGCTGCAGGCTCAGCAGCAGAAGTGCAAACCCGCCAAGGAGCATCGGGACTGGCTGACTAAGACTCTCAGCGCCGCCCGAGCTGGAGTGGAGCACCTGGCGGACAAACTGCAACACGTCTCAGTGGTGAAAGCCGCAACGCTCGATTATCAACTATATATCAGGATCATCAGGATCTAAAAATGTCCCCTTCCACTTCCATTGATCAACTTCCAGAGCGAAGACATGCATGTGGAAGCTCATCCCGACTCGGAGGAGTTTGTGGTGGAGCTGATGAAGCAGTGCGAGCAGAAACTGCAGGCGATGCAGGCGGAGCTTCAAGAGACGGACGTGGCAGTTGTCATGAAGGAGATGGAGGAGGAGGCGGTGAGGAAAACACTTCACGTACCGTCAACCAGCTGCCGGCAACTCGCTTTTTAATTCACCCTTCGCTTTCTCATGCAGAAGGTTTACTTTCCTTGTTATCACAGCACAGAGTGAGCGAAGGAACATCATTAAAAAAATGTACTTAAACGAGAATGGGCGGTAGAGCGCATATGTTTCGGTTAAATGATGTTCTGTTGGCGTGTGATTGGCTGGGAGGGTGGGGGTGGGTGGGGTCAGCTTCAGGCCTGACAGACGGCGCAAAGCGGCGCTCCAGCGTGTCGACAATGGAGAAAATATCTCACTTCAGCAGGATCTGTTCAATCCCCACATCTAATCGACTGGTCCTTGGATGATGACGAATCATCCCTGAAGATTTCATTCATGCAATCCGGGTTAATAGTTTTTGCGAAAAGTTGGTAAAATAGATACAAACATACAAACCAATAAATAAACCAATAAATAAAGATATCTCACCCAACTTTCTTTGGCGAAGGTAATCAGTTAAATTAACTCGTAGTTTTAGAATACTCATTAACTGTGTTGCCATAGTTATCTTGAAAAAAAACTCAGATTATTGATTGCTAGTTACTCCTTTAAAAAGTAACTTAGTTACTTGGCTGATTACTTGTTTTTAAAAGTAACCAAGTTAGATTACAAGTAAGTTTTTATTTACTTTCAGCAGCTGCCGACAACACCCCCCACAACACCAACATAAAAATGACAACCGGTTTTGCTAAAAAGCTCAGGGAAAAGGGGGCGGGGCTTCCTGCCAATATATAACAATATATAATAATATATAACATATAATAGTGTGACATCTCTGCAGTTGTGTTCTTGTTGCAATGATATGGTTTTGCGATGATGTTTGTTAGTTCCTATTCTTTTGTGTCACCTGAACGCACCATTAGAGCGAGCTGGCCTGTGATTGGCTGAGAGTGGAGAAGGGGGCGGGTCAGATGTGCATGCAGAAACACTGCGAATGTCCGTTTGGAGGAGAACGATGGAGCGTTTGCTTATTTATTATAGGCAACTCTATTGCCTTTTTGTTGTTTGTTTTTTTAACCTCATTTCATATTCTTCAATTTTCCTTTCCTTTCTATTATGCAAATAGCTTATGGGTTGTTTTTTTGTAAATAAAAGTTATTTTTGTTAACTTGTATTTATCTGATTTGTTTGTCAGCGTTGCAATTTGTACTGTTTTCAAAAGATTAATAAAAAAAACGTTTCCATCGTGCTGCTTCATGTTGCAGTTCCTCGTCAAGATGGAGGGGAAACTTCCAGAGTACAACACCAGAATCAAACTGCCCGGAGATCAAACACAGGAACTCTTCGACGACGGTGAGTCGAGCCGCCGCTGCCTGACCGCGGAGCCTTCACGTGGTTCTAAAGTTCCTCTTTGTCTCGCCGCGCCACAGAGGACGAGCGCGAGGACGAGGAGGCCGGCGTCATCTCGCGTGACGCCATGAAGCGTCAGTCTCAGCTGATCGTCGACACGAACCCCAAGAAGAAGACCTGGAAGAAGAAGAAGGGAAACGTTTGAGCGACACACACATTGTGAAGCTTCACATGCAGATAGACAAGTTCTTCTCTTCCATTCATTTCCATTGATTCGTGTGCAAGCAAGCTGAAAATTATTCTTAATATCTTGAATTTTGTCTTCCTGAATCTCAGCATGTAATCGTTTCACTTTGAACCTGTGCTTTGATGTATTTGTGGTTTTTTGGCGTCGTGTCAAGATCATGTTTCAGTGTTGTCGAATGAAGCGTCTCATGTGAGGAAATGATTTTCACTTTGTCCTTTCCAGCTTCCATGGCGTGCAATGTTTCTCTTTGCCAGGTTTATAACACCTTGAATAGGAGGTGGAAATTTACGATTTGCTCAGTACGGCATTCATGCATGTTCTGTGTCTTCCAGTTTTTCACAAACCACTCCCTTCCTGTCATATCATCTTCTTCTTCTTCTTCTTGCATCCATAAAGTTGCATTACCGCCATCTGCTGGTTCTATCTACATTGTTTCCCACAGCTCTCGTCGTCCCTGATGACTGTTTCCCTCTCTGTCTCTTACCAGCAGCTTTTTCATCCCTGATGACTGTTTCCCTTCTTCTTCCTCTTCACTTGGGTTCAATGACAGTTGGCATCCGTGAAGTTGCACTACCGCCACCTGCTGGTTCCAGCTCGTCCATAGCATTCCCACCGCTCAAAAGAAAGAAAGAAAGAAAGAAAGAAAGGAAGGCAAACTCCTCTCTCTCTCATCTCCTCTTGTTTGCTCATTGATTCTGCCCTCTTCCTTTCTTTAGTTGTTGTCTTTCTTCTGCTGTCAATCAAACCAGATACCCATGCAGTGATTAATCTTTTATTACCTACAATTTGACAAAACCTCCAGGTCTAAACCTCTGTGCCTTCAATCGTAGTTACAGCCTTGCACACACGCCGTTTTACACACTGTATTTTAATTCACTTTGTACAAGTATAATGACAGTAAAAGCATTCTATTCTATCACCAAGCCACTGAAATTAACTGAAACAGACCCGCCCACTCCCTGTCCCCCCATTTCTACCGGACGTCCCCCCTTCAGAACGCCTTAACCTGACAAAATGAGTTTGACGACAGGGTCGTCCATTACTTCTCTAACGAGCAAAACATTCGCAGGTAAATCATTCTGGACACTCCAGATCAAATTGAAAACTGCATGTGCTGTCTGTGTGTGTGTGTGTGTGTGTGTGTGTGTGTGTGTGTGTGTGTGTGTGTGTGTGTGTGTGTGTGTGTGTGTGTGTGTGTGTGTGTGTGTGTGTGTGTGTGTGTGTGTGTGTGATCAGTTTTTAACAGTCCATCCACTCGTAGTCGGAGAGGGTGCGAATGGCTCTCCTGCGTACGTAGTGGTACTCAGTCTGACGGGATCCGAACGAGAAGTAGAGGTACCCTGAAAGGAAGGAGTGTGTCGTCACTGTCGTACCAAGACAAGAGTGTGACGTTGCACCAAACCACCTGATCTGTGGCGCCAGTCTCACCTTTGTTCTCAAACGCGGCGTCCACTCTGAACCCGAGGCCAGGGAGGTCGGTGTGGATGAACTTCGGGAATCCATCGTCCATTTCACCCCGCCTGTCGTTGTAGCTTGAAGTGGAACATTGAGCGATTCATTAGCAAGAGGGGGGGGATCCCTACATCAAGTACTGAATTAAACCCTTTTGTTGGGAGTTTTCATGCTTGAGACATTTTCCTTTTACACGACAACGTTTCAAACGGGGTCCAGTTGTGGAAAAATCAAGACAAGGACTCAGTCGATAGTAAAACACACACAAGATTTAACAAAAGTAATTAAATCAAAATTTTCTTTTTTTGAAAATCAAAATACAGAAAGAAAATGATGTAAGCGAATCAACGTGGGGTTTATTTTTTGAGAATTAAAACTGATGCAAGTGGGAGCGGCTATGTAGGACGTTCAGACTTCATAGTTATTTTGTTTTGATATTTGCTGTTTGCTTTTAATTTTCAATGGAAAATGATTATTTGAGATAAGGGGATAGAATAGACGTTAATCTACTTCCTGCTCCCTTACATTCAGGGATTTGAAAACTTTTGGTTTTGTCTTGTCCGTCAGTCCGAACATGTTGTCATGGAAACGGACACCTAAAATTGTAATGCTACAGACATGCAGATAAAATGAGTCAAAGCAAAGATACCTGAAAGATTTTCTGAACCTTACAGTTTGTAAGTCTGAACACTCACCTCCAGTATCGGTTGCCCACAAAGAAGAGGGTTCGGCTTGTGAAGGACACGTGGACGGCGGCGTCCACATTGTCGATGGTTGAAGGGAAGCCGAGCTCACGGATGTGTTTGGGGTAACCTGGCAGCGCAGTGTTTCCTGTGAACCCCCAGTACTGATCCCCTGTGGGGCAGAGTTTGAGAAAAGTTATGTTCCCAGCAGGTTTTCATCAGTTCTTCAACAGTTAATGTGACTTTTAATCATCTAGAACCTGATTTCGTGAGTTGAGACTTGTGATGGAATGTCAGAGTATTGATTAGATTAATTGGTAATGGGGGTGGCAGAAGGAGCTATAGAGTAAAGACCAGTATAATCTTGTACATCAGCTAGACTTATGAATACCTCTGTCTGTAAATACAGTTCATTACTACAATGGCAAGTAAAAAGGTTTGGTGTCACACATCGTGTTGGGGGGTCAGGCAAAACTAGACGAACGCAGATCGGAAGAAATGGATTTTACAACAGCAACACACTTTTTTATTTCTTTCCCTGGTGTAATCAAGTATTTACTGAAAATACAAAGTACCCAGGAGTGTACTGGCCAGCTGGCAGACCGGGACAAATCCCAGTGGGCCGACATGATAATAAGAAATTTTAAACTTTTGACCAATCCTATGTGTGTTTATGAGGGATTCATTTTGGTACCTTGAAATAAAAAGACAGTGTTGTCTGACTTGAACTCATAAGCAGCATCCACTTTGCTGATTCCTGCCCAGATGGACTGAATCGGCTTCACGCTGATTCCACCCCAGGAGCTGATCCTCCTCCAGCAATATCTGACGGAAAAAAAACCACCAAAACATTGTGAACATGCAGACATCAACACGACACAATAACTGCAGCCCTCAGACTGATTCATTTAATCAATGACAAGAAGGAAAATGTCTCACCCGTCTTTAAAGAAGTACAGATTCCCTTGAATCGTGGTCACGGCGTCGAAAGCCAGACGTGTGTCACATCTGTCTGGAGCAGGTTCTGATGCGGGATCAGGTGCATCGTGGGGATTTGGCAAAGGTTTTATGGGGGATAGTGGATCTGGTTTAGCTGTGTCCTGATCTGATGTGGATCTGACTCCTTCAGTAGAAAATAATGAAAATAAAGATGAGGCTCTGCAGGAACGTCTCTATAATAATAATAATAATAATTATAATAATAACTATTAATATAGCACTTTTAAGAACAGTTGTTACACAAAGTTGTCGTCTGTTAAACCCAGTAGAACCAGGTGTCTTCTCTCTGAGGATGAATCTCACCATACAGAGCCTGAACTCCCTGGACGTCGTCGTCTGGCAGCTTGTATCCGTCGGTGTTCAGGTACTGGTAGGTGGGAAACATCAGCGCCGTCTGGAGCTTAGAGTGGCCGAGTCCCAGAGCGTGGCCGAACTCATGGGCCGCCACCAGGAACAGGTTGGCTCCTGCACGAACACAACGATGACGTTAATGTGGTGTTTTTCACCGGCTGGAGCAACGTGACGCGATCACTGTTCCTGCACCTTGTGCTGAGAGCGTCCAGACTTCATCTTCATCAAAGTGGGTGTCGCCTCCCATCCCTTGTCCAGGTGAGAAAGCGTGCGCCAAGACGCCCTGTGATCCATCGAATGGAGCAAAATCTCCATGGTCTCAATTTAAAAGAACAGAGTGAAGGAAAAGTTTAAATCTGAGCAGTAACACAGATAGCTGAGGACATTTGTTTTTGAAACTACCGTATTTCTCCGACTAAGAGCTGCATATGTCAAAAACCATTGAAGTATATTTTCTGATTATTTTCTTCATCTTGTTTTTATGGGTTACTTTTGTGTGATCAGAAGATCTGTTTTGTGCTCTTACCCTGGCGCCAGCCAGTCAGAAGTGCTAGATTGTTGATCATCCTTGTTCATCCTGTCGTGACATTATCTTGTGTGAGACCCCTAAACTAAACCAGATGTCTTGACATCATCGGGTCCTAATATGTAAATCACCTGACGTGCAGCTCTCTCGGGGTTTGCCCCGGGGATATAGGACGCTTGCATGCTTCTGTTCGACACGCTGCCTCCCGCAGATCATTCCATCAGCCTGTGATTCTGATGACACCCAATTTTATATGAAACGTTTTTTTTATGTGCACGCGAGAAGGCATCAGTGAAGGTTTATCATCCTCTTCATCACCACCTGATTAACAACCCCATCATGAAGAAAAGAAAAAAAAAACACCATCACCAGGAGTTTCTCTACTTTTCTCACTCACATGTTTGTACACACTTTCTGCTTTCTGAAGCACATTTGATAATTTTTCCATATTTATCTATAGTTTATAGTCTATAGCTCTTTTCCAGAAAATCTAGGTTTTTATTCAAATGTACTCAAAATATGAAATTGAAACATAAACATTTGGAGATTTCTTGTGGTTAAGGAGGTATTAGAGTGACAGTCTTCCAGTTTTCTACGTGTTTGATTTCCAGGTCCTCTGAATGTTATTTATTTTTGATATGAAATTACATAGGAAACCTTTCATTTGTGATCAAGTCTTCCATTCTTATAGTTTTTTTAACTCTCACTTTTACCATTGTTTTTCATTGGTTCTCATGCTTTTATTGACTCAATACACTCATGGATCAGCTTTTTTCAGTGTTGGTATCTCTAAATTTAGTATTAAACTGATAAATCAAAGCGATAACATGAATAGAAAATTTAGATAAAATCAAAATTCTGTGAAATAAAAGTTAAAGAAATAATTCCCGGTAATATTACATCAGTGCCTCAGTCGTATATTGATAATGTTTCGCCTTTAAGCCATCACATCAGTGGTTTCCAGGTTGCGTCACATTCATGAGTGGCATCACTGTGAAGTTGAGTGTTTGGTGGAGATCCAGAGGAAAAGGGCTGGGAACCATTGAAGCAAGCATTTTATTTTGTTGTTGTTTTTCCAAAGGGCGATGGAAGCAGCTTTTACCTCTACCGTTGAACTTGATCATCATGTCCGCGGTGCCGCTCTCGATCTGCTTGAAATCCAGAGGAGTTACGTCACTGTACAGTTGGAGAGCCTTGGCTAAAGTGTCGTCCACTTCTCTTTGGCTCAAGTCTGGAGTGTATTGTGTCACCCTGTTGGGCGTAAATCATATGTTTCACACTTAAATGAACTGAAAAAACCACCAGTACTGTTTTTTTAAAGAGGTGTATTACCTATAAGTGATGATTGGCTTGGTCCATTTCGGTCTCCCGTCGAAGTGACTGTAGCTGGTCACATCGGTGAACCCACAGCGCCGGCGACTCATCACCTCCAGCGTGTTGGAGTCCAACTGACCCGTCACCTGCAGCCCAAAAAACTCCTGCATCGTTTTGAGAGTGTCCTCAAAAGAGTCCAGAGAGCTGCGCCAGACACTGTTGGGGGCACTGACCCCAACGTCAGAGAAAAACCTGGACAGGTACTCCTGAAAAGACAAGTGTTCATGTTGGTTGTACCCATTAACTGACAAACTAGGCTCATAAAGGTCAGATGTTTGACTTGATTTGATTCATTTATATATTTCAAATGCAGGAATGATTACAATTAGATGAAACAAATGGGAAAAAAGCCCATTTCAATATCACACACATTTGACTCGTTCGAAAAGGGAAAGGAAGACTTTTCATGTGAACCTTTGAGGAGGATCAGAACAAGTGCAGGCGTATTTATTCTTTGCAGGTACTGTCAAGTTGTTTCATTCCATCTTGATACGAAGCAACAGCTCAATGATTGACTGAAAACTCCCTGTGCCAGCTCAGTCCTCTACGAGTGACTCTGAGCCTCCGGGGACAAAGACATGTCGAGTGACGTTATAACATTTGGCCCTTAGAAGAAGGTTTGAAGGTCTGTCTATCAGCTTGTACAACTATTGATTTATTATTACAATTTACATGCATGCATGGATGCCACATTCAGCCATTTTGGCAGTTTTATGAGTTTTTAAAGTGAAATTCTGGGAAAAATGTCACAAACCAATCCGACGGTTTTACTACTTCTGACTCTGGATGTTTATAATTTGATCATCAAGCAGATTTCATTTTATTTTGCCATTGATGTTTTTGTAGAAGTCTGATGCTTCTATACCCAGAACACACCTGCAATTGCAAAGTTGAACTGAAAACTGAGCGAAAATTGGCAACCTTGAAGGTATACCTTCAACATTAAATAACAAACACATGGGGCGTCTCTGAAACAGGGAACATTAGTGACGCTTTCACAAGTAAAATTGCTGAAAACTTCTCAACCACTTTTGCTTCCAAGGCTTAAAAGAGAAAACCCTTCAAATTCCAAACTTCCAAATCCAGCGATCAATCCAACATGTGCACGGTGATGTTTACCTGAGCTTTGGTCACCTCTTCCTCGCTGTGCGGAGGGGTTGGCGCCGCTCCACCCAGCACCACAACCGTCACAACCACCATCGTTTTTAGAGCCAGTGCAGCTTCCATGACGGTTCCTGTTCTCTATCGGAGGATTGTTCTCTCTGGTCCGGCTCAGCTGAAGAAGTGTGACGGACTGTGAGGTTGTTTCCTGATATGTTTGGCTTCTGTGTATAAGTTAGACGGTGGGGCAATCATACATTCCTGTGAGTGTCTGAACAGGCTGATTCAGAACCAGAGCAGGAAGCATTGTGGGAGAGAAGAGCTCAGGTTGAAATGTCAGATCTGCAAAAACATGATTCTGCCGAGAACTTGTGCAACATGGAACAGAAGCACTTTTGTTTTGCTTGATTTGACCTCAGGGCTGTTCAGGAATTTCTCTGATTGCACGGTTTGATGTTGACCTGAACCAAACATCACTCCTCATGCTCAATCTAATGATGGAACGCACCGGCCAATCACAGTCAGCGGAGGAGCTTCACACTATAATCAACATTTAAGATGTGCATGTCACTGATCTCCTGTTGGGTTGATCCCAACCAACATGTACAGCCACTTTAGCTGTTTTTAACTTAAAAGGCTTTTTCTGGATTCTGATTGGCGAGGATGGATTTAAGCTGCTCGTTACTGCCACCTATAGGTTTGTCACTCTCATAGTTGCTCTTAATGACGTCTTTTGCAGGTTTGTGTAATAAAAAAGTTTTTTTTTTTTGAAAAATAATCTGTTGTGAACAATGTCATTTTTTAAAATGTAGCGGGGGAATTTCTGTCTTTGTAAATACTGTAAATGTGGCCTTAGTGGAGAGAGAAATAACTCTTTAACTGTCCAGGGGTCCAGATCAAAATTCAACACTAAAGAACATCTCTTGGTTTAATCAATCAACCCGACCAATAAAAAGACGTGACGAGTGGAAAACAACAAAAAAATCAAAGGATGTGGTGGAAACAAACATGTATTTTATGAAATCTGGAACAATTCAATTAAATATTTAAAGAAGCAAAGCTGTTTTATTCCAACCTGATCATAACAGTACAAGTCGTGAGTTTTATTCCCTCCATCCGTTTGACAGATCCATCTCAGGAACTGTCTGAAAAGTTATCAACAACATATAAAACATGCGTCGCTCAAAATCTCTTAGCTCAGACAGTATTTTACACATATTTACATAAAGAACCTTTTTAGCAATTTACTTCAATCTTACTGAAAACCAACCAAGCACACTGTTGATGTAATCCCATCCAAGCTTTTAAAAAGGTTTGTAATACAGTTGGACACAGTATTTTAACAATTAAAACCATCTCTTTTTTAAAAAAAAAAAAAAAAACAAGATCTTTTCTTTTAAACTCACTGTTGTTCAAACTCTAGTAAACCCTTCTGAGCTCAGACCAATTTAAAAATGTATATTTTTATCCACCGTTTTATAAGATGTGGTTTTACCTTCTTTGTGTCACAATATTATTTTCACTTTCAATTTGACGTTACAGCATCACACAGCACAGAAACATTACCTACGACTTTTTGTTAAATATAAGTTCTGGTAAAAGCTGTAAAAAAAATCTTATTAATTTTCTGTATTGATTGTTTATTTACATGACTGATTTCTCCTTATTCAGTTTGAGTAGATTTGATAGAAATTTACCAGACTTTACGATGTTCCAAGTTATTGTGTTTTTCTACTTACTAAAACTTGATATATTTGTTAGTTTGTGAGAAGTCGGCCCTCTTTCCTTTTCATTTGGTCAACTTTTAAACCCTAAAATATAATAGATGTTAAAACACGGGAGACATGGTTATTTTTTTGTGCAGTTTGTGAGGATTAAGTCAATTCTTGAGAACGACTGACGTCTGTTCGTTGGGTTTTTGACACACTTGAAAGGACAAACTTGTTTGAGATTATTAATCTCAATATGACTCTCCTGAGTAAATAAAGGCAAATGAAATGAATGAAATTGAGGCCCCGTTTCCAGTTATTTGTGCATTTTTGTTTCAGGAAAAGTTTGTGTTGACACAGTAACGTTTTGAAAACGATGTCCGTTCGCCGTTGTTGATTTTTGTGAAGAAACCACACACACATTTGTGCAGAGAACAATATGCTCTAACCGTTGAATAATGGCGTGTACGCGGACATTCATGCAAACAGACAAACAGCCTTTTAACTTGAAAATCTTGTCGTGTAAAAAGAGCCAAAGTGTTCCTGCTCATTGATGTACAGCCTGATGTGTGTCTATCTGTAGACTTTCATTTGGTTCCTCTCTGTGTTTTCAGCAGTCCATCCATCTATAGTTGAACAAGGTGCGAAGGGCTCGTCTTTGTTTGTAGTGGTACTGCGTCTGCAGGGATCCATACGAGAAGTACAGGTCCCCTGAAGGGAAGCAGTGTTTTATTGACATCGTACCAGACAGCAGTGTGATACAACCACAAACCATCGGGCCAGTGACGGCAGTCTCACCTCTGTTCTCAAACGCAGCGTCCACTTTGTAACCGATGCCAGGGAGGTATCTCTGGATGAACTTCGGATACCCACGATCCATTTTACCACGTCTTTCGCTGTAGCTGAGAGTTTAAAAAACATGGATGAACGTTTATTGGCAGCGATGACCAGATTACTACCATCCCAGCATCATCCTAAAAACTATTTATTCAGACTGGCTTTTATTACACAGTAATAAGGTGACATTTAATCTTATTTTATCTTATTTTATTTTGATTAGATTTGATTTTACTCTTGTTGACATAGTGTATGTTTTTCTTCTTGTTCTCTTTTAATTCATTTCTTTCTCTTTTTACTGTCTATTTTTACTGGAAAGCACTTTGGTCACCTTAAATATTGCAAAGGGCTTTATAAATATTGATTGATTCCAAAAAAATGCTTGTTTTGCCTGTTTATCCTGGAGTTTGCTCTATAATCAACTCCAAAAATGTTTAGTATGTGAATGAACTTATTTGATTTCATCTAATCACAATGCAAAACATTTGACTGTCTTAAATAAGTCAGATTCGACAAATATGCATATATTGAGTTCAAGTTAGGTATATTTAATAGATGGATATCCAGCCGAAAATTTCAATTTGGTTCATTCAATGCGTCATTTCTTTTACTGTGGATACATGAACTCCCCGTTTCAACTAGTATCAGCTATGTAAGTGTAAAAGGAAATAATTTTTCTGAATGAACAATGTGGATTGACTTAAAGAAAACACTATGACTTCCATTTAGGACCGACGTTTTGAGAGAAATTGCACATTGAACCAATACTGATGTACTTGATCCCTCTGCAGCTTCAGTGAACAACGATGAACAAACACTCACCTCCAGAATCTGTAGCCCACAAAGAAGAGGGTCTGGCTTGTAGACGACACGTGAACCGCTGCATCCACCTTAGTGACGGTTGAAGGGAATCCGAGGTGCCTGAGACGTTTGGGGAAACCCGGCAGTGGAGCGTTTCCTCTGAAGCCCCAGTAATGGTCTCCTGTGGGGCAGAGTTTGAGAAGAGTGTGTATTCATGAATGATTTCACTAATTATGTTCCCGTTTTAGTGAAAGTTGCTTCCAACTGCTCATGAGTTGATTTGGTACCTTGAAAGAAAAAGACAGTATTGTCTCTCTTGTACTCATAAGCGGCGTCGACTCGACTGATTCCTGCCCAGACTGACTCGATTTTCTTCATTCTGATTCCTGCCCAGCTGCTCCTCTTCCAGCAATATCTGACATAAAAGATGGAAAATTACACAATAATTACAACCTTGATGCAACTTTGGCCAATGAGGAAACGATATCTCACCCGTCTTTAAAGAAGTACAGATTTCCCTGAATCTTGGTCACGGCGTCAAAGGCCAGACGTGTGTCACATCTGTCTGGAACATGTTCTGAGGTAGGGTCGGGTGCACGTGGGGGTTTCACCATAGGTTTCCTGGAGGGCTTTGGCTTTGGGTTTTGGTCGGTTACAGGCTCATCTGATGTGGATCTGACTCCTTTTAGAGAAAAAATTTTAAAAAGGGAATCTCAGCAGGAACATCCTCTACTTCTGTATGTTTTGTTCTGTGAGGATGAATCTCACCATAGAGAGCCTGAACTCCCCAGACGTCGTCGTCTGGCAGCTTGTATCCGTCGGTGTTCACGTACTGGTAGGTGGGAAACATCAGCGCCGTCTGGAGCTGAGAGTGGGCGAGTCCCAGAGCGTGGCCGAACTCATGGGCCGCCACCAGGAACAGGTTGGATCCTGCACGAAAACAACGATGACGTTAATGTGGTGTTTTTCACCGGCTGGAGCAACGTGACGCGATCACTATTCCTGCACCTTGTGCTGAGAGCGTCCAGACTTCATCTTCATCAAAGTGGGTGTCGCCTCCGTGACCTTCCCCAGGCGAGAAAGCATGCGCCAAGACGCCCTGTGGTCCATCGAACGGTGCAAAATCTCCATGGTCTGTTTTAGAGAAGAAGAAACCAAAGTAGCGCCAAAGAAACCGTGTGCTGCTTTCACTTTACTGTAAAAGTTTGGGAGTGAAAGGACTACTAATGCATCGATAAAGTGCTGATTCATCGAGTTTACCTCCACTCGTGAACTTGATCATAATGTCGGCGGTGCCACCCTCGATCTGCTTGAAATCCAGCGGAGTAACGTCACTATAGAGCTTGAGAGCCTTGGCTAAAGAAGCATCCACTTCACTTTGAGGCAGGTCTGGAGTGTACTCTGTCACCCTGTCGGGTGAAAACAAACTATTAAACAGATACTTGATTGGTTTTACACTTGAATGGGCTTGAATATGGACTGTTACCTGTACGTGATCACTGTCTTGTCCCACTTTGGCCCTCCTTCGAAGTGGCTGTATCTGATCACATCTGTGAAGCCACAGCGCGGGCGATTCATCACCTCCAGCGTGTTGGAGTCCAACTGCCCCGTCACCTCCAGCCCAAAAAACTCCTGCATTTTTCTGAGGGTGTCGTCAAAAGAGTCCAAAGAGCTGCGCCAGACCGAGTCGGGGGCACTGACCCCCACGTCAGAGAAAAACCTGGACAGGTACTCCTGGAAGGGAACAAGTGTACACATGTAGGCGGCTGTGGATCAATGGAGGCGGCTGCCATGCAAGAAAGCTCAGTCCATCCACTGTGAGCATTTTGGTGTCGGGTGTCTTGCTCAAGGACACTTCAACACGTGGACAGGGGGAGACAGGGAATGAAACCTACAACCTTCTGACTGAGAGACGACCACTCTGCCAACTGAGCCACAGCCGGCCACACATACAGTGTTAATTCATATGCATTTACAATATATGACCACGTCACTGAGAAATGTCTTACAGGTCCTGAGGGTTTCTGAGTACAACTACGTAAAGAACATTAACATTTACACACAACACAAATAATATTTTTGGCAGGTTATTTTGTTCAATACACTGCTAAAAGAACATTTTTCCCCTCTTTACATTTATATGTGAGTTGGTGAGGAGTATCAGAATAAGTGGTGTTATAATTGAGGTTTGGAGGTGCCATGAAAAAGACCTTCACCTCCCCAATCTCAATCACCTTTATTTTGCAAATCACAATTAAAACACCAGCAAAGCGGTGCACAAACAATGAATAAGATGCAAAAGTGCACAGTTTACAGGTTTACGTAAAGTAGATAAAAGATACAGGCAATACAATCAAACAAAAGCAGTTAAAACAAATGAAAAGTGATAAGAATTAGAAACATACAGTAAGACATTAAAAGATACCATGAAAATAATTTGAATCATTTATCAATAAATAAATAGATAAACAGGCAAACAAACAAACAAATAAACAAATAAATAAATAAATAAATAAATAAATAAATAAATAAATAAATAAATAAATAAATAAATAAATAAACATTTCTGTCTGTAAAATGCATGTAAAACATTTGTCAGTTCAGATAGAGAAAAATACACGTCTCATCGACAAATTTGGATAAAGGTATAATTTACTTTCAAGGACTTTGCTTCCAAGGCTATAGAAGTTGTTTTTTAAAATTTGTTATTAGGGTTAGGGTTAGGGATAGGGTTGGGGTTAGGAAACACTGTGTGTAACTTGTTATAACTTCACGTTACACTGTGAACCCGTGTTCAAAGAGTTGCAGAAAATGTACCGTTCAGATTCAAACTAAACCAAAATGCTTTCCTCCCTCTGTCAGGACGAGGGGAATAAATCTCGAGAGCAACACAACATGCGGACGGTAATGATTACCTGAGCTTTGGTCACTTCTTCTTCACTGTGTGGAGGTGTGGTGGGCGTTGCTCCGCCTGGCGCCACCACCACCACCACCAGCACCACCAGCACCGTATTTACAGCCAGTGAAGCTTCCATGATGGTTCCTGTTCCCTATCAGAGAAGAAGAATCACCTCTGAGCACCTCGGTGGATTGTTCTGTCTGGTTCTGCTCAGCTGAAGGGTTGTGATGAACTGTGAGGTTATTTCCTGATATTTTCAGTTTCTTTGTGAGTTTAAAGTTTGAGGGATGCATGACTGGGCAATAATACATTCCTGCCAGTGTCTGAACAGGCCTATCCAGAACCACAGGGGAGAGATAATGACCTGATCTGCAATAACACCATAGTGATGAGAACTTGTGCAAAACACCACTGGAAGCCTGCTTTATTTGTTTGAGCCTTTCTGTTTTCTGGTTTTATTTCAAGTTGTGCACAGAATGAAATACAAAATACAAAGTGCATTATTGTGACTAAATGAAATAAGAAAAAAACTAAACTCAACAAATAAAGTAAATAATAAAAATAAGTAAATGAACAAATGAATGAATGCCAGGGAATTCTAAGAAAGTTCTTCATTTCAGTCCGATCCACAAATAATCTTGGGTTCAGGAGCAAAGCCACTCTGAAATTAAAACTGA
The DNA here is from genome assembly GCF_963383615.2 of Lipophrys pholis. Classification (NCBI taxonomy): domain Eukaryota; kingdom Metazoa; phylum Chordata; class Actinopteri; order Blenniiformes; family Blenniidae; genus Lipophrys; species Lipophrys pholis. The sequence continues at coordinate 2,918,625 of NC_137634.1, read as the reverse complement.
AAAACCAACCATGTACAAGGGAAGGGACAGAAACAAATTCAGTGAAGCAAAATGTAGAAGAACCTCTCCCTTCCTTTATCCTTTCTTTTTTCCTTGCCCCCTCCCTATTCCTTTATTAAGTACAGTAGTATGAATGCTGCATTCGTTGTGCTGATGAAAAGAGCTATAATCCATCTGGTTTTAGGTATACAACTCAAAACACGAGAATCTGCGATGTCCGCAGTGCATCAGTCGAAAAAGACGTGAGACACGGTAAACAACGGAGCGATCACTTGTTAGTTAACAATTCTCCAAAGCGGGTTCACGGGTATGATTGAGGTTTACTCAGCCACCAACTAGTGATTCACAAGAGATAATGCGGATCCGTTCATGCACTTAACTCTCAACTTTAAATTCATTTCGTTCCAGGCTTAGATTGTGTCAGAAAAAGACCTTCCATATGAGGGCAGCAATGACAAGAAGTTACTCTGGTGTTGAATTGCAGCGATGACCTGCTTCATCCACTTGAAAGGGAAGAAACTCTTGACCCATGTTGTGTTTAGGTCCTGCTATTATGTTGATTTAATTATAGAAAAATACACATCCTTCACTGGCCTTTGTCCTGGTTTCAACTGAACTAATTTGACATGGATCCAATTTGGACAGATGAACGGGTTAAAGCAGTGACACCCCCCACCACACCCTGTACAAATATAAGGAAAACTGAAGGAACCTTACAATATACAATATAAAAATACAGCTTCTTTATTTAATGAGTTGATTTTTTTCCCACTTCTTTCATCACCTTGATGACAGAAAACACCACAGAGTTTACTCTCAAAGTGGTGATTCCCAGTTATGATGGACATAAATCAGGCCACATAAACCACAAACGATGGTTCTTTGTGAAGTATTAAGACTCTCTTTCCTTTGACAAATACCTAATACTTTATCAGTGGTTACCATGTCAGTCCTCTTTTTGTGCACCTTTGATAGTAGAGACCAAAACATGAAGAGAACATACTCCAGATAAGATGTTTTATTAACATTTCATCTGCTTAAAGAAAAATTGGTCAAGAGATAAACTGAGAGTTCTTGTTCCATTGCGCATGGATTTAGAACCAAATACTTTTTATATATCCTAGATCATGGATGTGAAACACATCTTTGTTCAGGGGCCACATACAGCTCATAAGTGGGCCGGACTGGTAGAATAGTGCTATAATAGCTATTAAATGTAAACTTTTTCTTATGGCATCGAGTTTACCGGATACAAAATTCTATATTTACACAAAAACCAAATGATTAGTATCAGAAATTACTCCAATGTTAAATGACATTCTTCATTTGTGTAATTCATCCATTATATTTCTCTGTACTAAATCACACAATTCGCAAATTAGTGTAAAAACGTTTCTTTATTTTCAAAGACAAACACTGTCAACCACGTGAACAAGTATGAAAAATAATTCCCAACACGTGATTTAATATCATGAGTTAAATAGTGGAAATATATTATAAAGAACAATATAAATTTATCAAATGCACAGTCGTAGCACTGTGGGTTGTACATTCATTCTTCTCCAGCGTCCATTAAAACTCAAAACAGGCAGATCTAGAAATTAGTGCAGCGCAGGAAGTAGCTGTTCCTCAGCACGCGGTACAACCGGCCGCTGCTCAGGCTGTACTCAAACATGTAGGGTCCGTTGTAGAGGTACGTGAAACCTGCAGGGAAGAGGCTTAGTGTTAGTTTACTGCAAGTTACAGACAGTTTCTGGATGAAATACAGTACAGGGTTTGTAATCAAGAGCTAGAAGAAATATTAGCTTAGCTTAGCATGAACGCAGCCTCACGTTCTACTAAATAAAGGTTACCACTGAATGTACTCAATCTCCTAGTTTTAAAGGGTGTAAACAGTGCGTAAAGAGTAGGTCTGGGATTTAAAGTAACTTTGCATGATTCAGTAACTGGCTGAGGTTTCTAATAATACCACAAAAATAGATTCTAGTTTCTTGCTTTTAGCAGGAAGCAAGCAAATGAGATATAAAACAATGACTGCAGAATTTTAAACAAGACTTTGATCGATAACAAAGCCAGGTTAGATAAGAACTATAAGAACCAAGAGCCATGGTGCACATGTGCACATGTGCAGTAGCAGCATTTCAAAAGGTTGTGTTTTTCCCCAAGTTTCCATGGGAGTTGTTTTTTAAAAAAAATGCATTTGTAGTGGCTCCGAGGACCGTTGTCATGTAAAAGGACGCCTAAAACACAAAGAACCTTTTTCATTTTCACTTGAAAACCTTGCGGTGTAGAAAAGTCACGGAATCCCTCACCTCTGTGCTGAAAAGCAGCTGTCGCTCTGGTCAGACCTGAAAATGTCTGATCGACCCGCTTCCTCGCGACTCTGCCCATTTGATCCCGATCCAGAGTCTTTCTGGCCTCATCATAACTGAAAAAAAACAAAACCCACAAGCAACGATTAGATACATTCAGTCAAAGTAAAAAAAAGAAGGAGCTCGCACTCAAAATGGAAACCGATAAATTCCTTGCACACACCTGTAGTACACAGTGTCCACGAAGAACAGAGTTTTGCCAGATTGCTGATCGTGGAGGACGGCGTCGATTTTCTTCACGCTTCTCGGCAGACCAAAGGTTTTGAGGGTCTTAGGGTAACCTGGCGCCGGGGCATAGCCCGAGAAGGCCCACACTTTCCTGTCTGTGGGTCAAAAGATTGACAAAAGGTCGCTTAGAGGAGAGGTGAAACTGGGTCACCGGATTGAATCCGTTGGTAGAGGGCATACCTTTGAAGAGAAAGATTCTGTCCGACCGCGGGCTCTCGTACGCGGCGTCGATATTGGTTGGGGCGCTGGGCCAGAAGTTGGTGATCAGAGTCTGCTGAGGAATATTGCTCTGAGGGTAGCTGCGCCAGAAGAAGCTGAAAATACACGCAAACAACCAACATTTAGTTTATTTTGTGAGGGGAAACCCTTCCTGAAGACTCATCAGACCCAGTACCTGTCCTTGAAGAAGAGCATCTCTCCTCGAAGGGTGGCAACTGCATCCAAGGTCATGGTTGAGTCACAGGCATCAGGGGTAGTCGGAGGCCTAGGACCAACCACAGTGGGATCCTTGGAAGGGTTTGGACCTGCACATGAAACGATGTAAGCACTTCCTGTATACAAGCGCGTCAAACCTCTGATGTTCAGTCCGTTGACAAAGACAAGCACAACCAACCGTAGAGGGACTGAATGCCGTTGACGTCGTCGCGAGGCAGAACGAAGCTGTCAGGGTTTCTGTACGAGTACGTTGGGTACATGAGAGCACCGGGGTCGTCGGAGTGAGACAAACCCAGCGAGTGTCCGAACTCATGAGCGGCGACCAAGAAGAGGTTGAAGCCTGAAGGAGAGAAAAGAATCCCAGGACAGTTGAGCTACCAGACTTCAAGCAAAGCTCCGTGCAGCACGTTTGGAGAGGACGGAACGACTGACTGACCTCGGTTTAACCGGAAATCGAAGGTCTCATCTTCATCGAAATGAGCATCTCCCCCGATGCCCGAGGACGGGGCGAAAGCGTGGGCAAGAGTTCCACCGGGGCCGTCGAAGGGGTAATAGTCACCGTGGGCTGTGAACAACAACAACAACATCATTTCATATGTAATGTAGGTTAATTGTTCCAAACAACACAAAACTATGATTTATTAAATGAAAGATGCTTCGTGGAATCTTACAACCTGCATGGACGGGAAACACTTAAACGAAGAAAATAACTCCAAATCGGCAAGCACCGGCATGTCATCTCTGGAATGATTTGGTCTTTGTTGTGCTGAGTGATTTATTATGTAATTGTATCTTTGGATGCTCGTAGTTAAGGAACAAATGACACTCAAGTATGCAGCGAAGCAAAGAAAAGCCACGTTCCAGGAGATTTGACAGCAGATAAATCTACGAAAGCTTTATTGTACGATTTTTTTTTTTAACTCTACAAGCATATTCATATAAGGATTACAGTTAATCTTCAATATCAAAAATAACTCAATTTTTCAAAGACATACTGAGTACTGACAATAGAGTACTTAATCAAGTGAATTTAGTCTAATTTCAGAATTTTGTAAGTCTGTTGTTTTAAAATCTTTAATATATAAAAAAAAAACATTTGGTTTTCAAATTAAGTACATATCTTATTAATATATATATATATATATATATATATATATATATATATATATATATATACATATTTGCAAAAAACTGTAGATTTAATAAAAATTATAGAAGAGTTTATCTTTATTTTAGTTCGTATCTTAATTTTCTTTCTTTTTTTAATTGAATTAAATAGAATTTTAGTTTGGATTGTATTGATGTTTTAAATGATTAAAAATATATATTTTCAATTTTATTAAAAAAAATCTATTCTTGTTATGAAACCTTTCCTGCTTTACTGCCTTGAATTAATGTGATGAACAAGCAAATCAATAAATAATAATAATAATAATAATAATAATAATAATAATAATAATAATAATAATAATAATAATAAACATGACTTTGATATTAATATATTTTATTGAATTAGGCCCTTCTTCTTTTATTCAACACTTTTATTGTTTTTTTGTGTTTGATTATCAATTCATATCTCGAATCGGGATGCGCTTATAGCACTTAAGCAGGTTGTTCATTTTGAATATAGAATAATATAAATAGAGATTAATTCAAAAGTTTCAGCTCGTTTCATCAAGCAACCTTTACCACTTTATTATTTAAAAAGTTGTTCTTTTTCTGTCCTGCAAAAACTTGTGGAAGCCGACGGTTTTACTCACATTGCCGGCCGAATGAGATCATGATGTCGGCCGTCCCGCTGTACATCCTGGTGAAGGTCAGCGGAGTGACTTTGGCCCAGACCTGCAGAGCTCTGAGAATGGAGTCGTCCACTTCCGCTGCAGACATGTCGGGGGTGTAGTTCACAATCCTGCATCACACAGAAAGATCTATTAGACTCACTGGATCGCTTCATCCGCACAGATTTTGAACCCGTTTAAAAAGCTTTTTAAATCATATATCATCAGTAAGTATAAGAAAGAAGCGCAACAATTTCACCTAGGACGGCAATAATATATCGTATGTATATAATGGTATAAAGATATATTAATACTTAATAAACATAAGAAATTATATATATTGTGATAGGCAATATTATTCATTTAGATGTTGCCAGACTATATTTTGTATTTAAATGTAATCGATGCAATTTAAGTAGTATATTAGAATTATTAATATTTGTAAATGTTCTTGTTGATTATTATTGTTAATATCAAGTGCATGTCATATACATTCATGTATATGTGTATATATGTGTGTATATGTGTGTACGTATGTATATATGTTTGATGTGCATGTATATAAAACGTGTGTGTATAGTATACATAGAATGTGTATTGTAAAATGTTGAAGAAGAGTTTACATTACTTTGTTTAGTTTTTTGTGAGGTTGTGTATAAACTTTTACTTCAACCGTCACCCTTTCAGCTGACAAGTTGGATAATTGAGTGTTGTCAGTTCTGTTTTTGTTTTCTGACGACTGCCGGAAAAAAAAAAAAAAGTTCCTCAGAAGTTGGCTCACCTGTACGTGAGGCTGTTTTTCTCCCACTTCAGGTTCCTTCCGAAAGTGGAGTACCGAGCGACAGGGCCGTCTGGGACGCCACAGCGAGGCTTCTTCATCAGCCTCACGGTCTCATGGTCCAGCGATCCGGTGATGTGCAGACCGAAGAACCTCTGCATCTCCGTCAGCTTCTTGGTCATCGGGCTGACGCCCCGTCTGGACGACGGCCCCCTCTGCTCTGTCAGGTTGAAGAAGGCCTTCAGGTACCTCTGAGGAGGAAGAACAATCACAATGATCCGTGTCACCTCCGGATTGCGTCGAATGAAAACAGAAGAAAAGCTGCCACGTACCTCTGCAAAGCCCTCATCTTCCACGGTGACCTCCTGCGTCGCCGGAGCGCAGCAGACTGCCGCCGCCAGGCTCAGTAACACGCCAACACTCAAAGATCTCATACTTCTTCTCGGTGGTTTGTCTGATATGTGTGTGCATCGGAGGCAGCGCTTTATATAGGCTGTGGAAGAGGATGTATTGGTGGGTGGGCGTGTTGAGCAACAGCCTTGTTGTGCTGGTGACTCAAAGACGAGATCCATTTATGGAGCCAAAAAAAAGAAAAATCCCCTAACCAGTTTGTATTAATGATCCCCTCATGACTCAGAGATACCACATCCCATTAAACCAACATTATCATCTAGATACTGACAGAATAAATGACAGTCCTCTGGATTGTTTCAGAAAAATGTGCAGAGTTATGTAACGTCACTCCACACATGTCATCGGGGAGTTTGTCATGAAACTCCTCAGCAGCTCAGGGTTGTTTTTTTCTCGCCCCGAGGCGAATGCTGCTGCTGATAAGGCCACGACGAGCTGAGAGCAAACAGAACATGCCGGGTCTCGCCTCGACCGCAGACCTCCTCAATCTATATTTCCACGACAAAGTCCCTCTGACAGGCCGTCTCGACTGATCCAATCACCACCTCATTCCCAGCAGGATTTGATCTGGAAAACTTCCTCCGTGACGTCGTCAGTACAGACGTACAAACACTTTCCGTCGCCACATTTCTTTCGTGGCGTGTTTGTCGATGATCTGGTGCTACTGTCGCACAGAGACCCTGGCGTTTGGAGGATCAGGGTGCAACAGGCGGGCCCGAAGATCGATGCCGAAGCGTATCGACACCAAACCGGGCGATAGTGTGTTGATGGCAGCGAGTCGGGGAGGTGGACGAGTTCACGTACCTCTGGACTTTTGTGAGGAAGAAGGGAGGAACAGATGAAGATGTCCAGGAACGTGTTGGGAAAGCGAGGGAGGCGTTCACGATGCTGAAACCAGTGTGGCGGGCTACACTAACAACCATGTTGAGAATCGTCGGGTCGAATGTGAACGCGGTGCTGCGACTGTAGCGCCCCATTATGTAATAACGTCACATTTTGTAATAACTTGTTACATTTTGCAACAGTTATTACAAAATATGGTTGTTCACCTTTTTTTTTTTTTAAGAAAATGAAATGATCTGGTTCTACTGTCGCACAGAGACTCGGGCTTTGTGAGGATCAGGGTGCAACAGGCGGGCATTATGTCATAAATGTTGCCCTTTATTCGTATACATGGTTCTATGTTTAATAATGAGAATAAAGTTAAGCTTATGGTAATGACCTGCCAACATAGTGATGGTCGAATGCAGGACTCTAAATCAGGTTTAACGTTTTAGATCACCTGCCATCGTGGCTGGTAGATTTTTAATGTTACAAGACAATTAGTTTCTCAACCAGACATTTTTTTTTCTTTTATTCCATTTTTCTTTTTTTTTTTCTCTCTCAACCAGCCATTTCTATTTTCTTGAAGAAATGAAAGCAGATTGTTGGTGCCCCTGAGTGCATTTAACCGTTTAACACATATTTTGTAATAACTGTTGCAATATGTAAGTTATTACAAAATGTGGCAACGTTCATTACCAAGTGCGTTCAAGAATTTTATTACAACAATTTTATTCACATGTGTTGGTTCTCTCCAGGAACTTCAGTTTCCTCCCACATTCCAAAGCAGTGTTTGAGGTGGTTTAGTGTCTCTGAGCTCCCCTGCAGGTGAGTTTGAACCCTGGGATGAACCCGGCTTTCATTCGGTCAGCTGGGATCAGCTCCAGCTCTCTTAGCGTGACTTACAAATTGAAAAAAGTCAGTAAATGTAGTTGCAATACAAATAATATAAACATGACAGCACTGATCACCTTTGAAACTTCATGTCTTTTTAAACTAAATCTCACCCTGTAATAATGTGATTCAGATGTAGTATACGGAGTATACGGTTACTACAGAAAATGACTACAATCTCAACATAAAGCCAATTTTAATGAAACCTTCTGGTACAAAATACAGTGAAATGTCCAATAAAAAACTTCTCCTCTCGCTGTTGCATTGTGGGTATTTTGTTACAAACTCACCCTGACCACATGGGTTTTGAGGCTCATTCTAGTTTAGCTTTCATGGTGGAATCACTGAGAGCTCATCTCGGGTTTTCTTTGAGATTTTTATCATTTTCTTGTTGGTTTGGCCGGATTGGCGCCTCTTGTGGGCCCACAGGCTTTATGTTGGATTTATCGTCAGTTGCTCTCTCATTTATTTGATGTTTTATCAGATCTGGGTTAATCACAATGCAGAGAAAATCAATGTAGGCTCTCCACTGTGAAACAAGTAATCCAACACTCTTGTTGATCCTCCTAAAACCTGCCTTTAAATCGCAGCCTGTCAATAGGTTTCTTTATCACAAAAGTATTAGGAAATACGCTAAAAGTTACTGAGGTACGTGTTTCTCCACTCCCTCGTATCCACATACACAGTGCCCATTAGAGGAACAACTTATATTTATCTCAGGGCACATTAATCTATTTTATTTTTACTTTTAAAGTTTTAAAGTTTCTGTTTTTACCTCTTTGCATTCATTCTCTATATGTCTCTTTAAAAAGAGAGGAGCAGCACTGCATTCTGGATTGTGCAACATTTAAAAACAAAAATGAACAAATGATCAATCAAAGTAAACAAACAGAGGTCAAAGTTGTTGTTTTTTTTGTTATTTTGACACCGAACTCATTCTAATGTCTGCAGTTTCTTAACACAAGTCTACTTTTTGTTCATTGTGTTTTTCTTCAGTGACTGTATTTGGTAACTTCCTCATTTCTTCTCGAAAACATGAGCTCAGTCATTAGCGTCAGAAAGATAATGTATGATGCGTTTTTTATTTATATATTTTTTGAAGAGAGGAGGGGTGTATTACCAAACCTATTCAGAAGAAAAACAAGAAAAACACAAAGCTATGCAACTACATATTGTAGTAGAAATATACAAAATGTCAATGTCATACAAAAAAAAGTAAATAATAATTGAGTAAAAAATTTTACATTTATTGACAGTCTGCTCTTAGATATATCTGATCGCTCCTTGTTATAAAAGTAATTCATTACATGAGCGAAAAGAAGAGCAGAAGAGTCCCACCATGTTTAAAACTCTAATCATAAACTAAGAAAGTTTTAACTTTAAAAAATATGTTTAAACGCTATTTAGTGCACATGATTAACACATTTCACTAGAAAATTATGAAAATATGAAAAATGACACATTGTGACAACATGTTTGAGTAAATACACACTGTACACAAGATATGTTGATCAAACAATTAGTCGATATTATTCTGTGTTGCCTAATATTTGGCAAAAATAAAAAGTAGGCTGGGCTACAGAGAGAAATATTTTCTGTTTAAATTAAAGCTAAAAACTGCCTTATAAAGAAGGACACATAACAATGACACAATGAATGATGGAGGAATCTGCGGTTTCCAGTATTCAAATAGACACAGATGAGGTATCTGTCATTTCCTGTTCCCTTTACATTTCACACCAATAAGCAGTTTTGTTGTCATGCACGACAAATTTAATGCGTGACATTCAGCAGTGATGTATGTGTGGCGTCCCTCCCCCGTAGACACAATAAAAACATTTTCCATTAAATAACACACTCTTTTAAGTCACACTTTTTTTTTTTTTTTTTTTTTTTTTTTTCAATTTCTTTTTTTCTTTTGCCCTTGTCCTGTTCGGCAGCTTGGGCCAACACAAATAACACACTCTTAAATACAAATAAAGATTTGACTTTATACTCGTGCGTGTTTACAAGATTCCATGTCTTCGGGGTAAAGCTGAAAGTTGAAACTGCAAATATTCACAACTTTGCATAATCTGTCTTTTGAGTGTTTTTTTTTTTTTGGGTGGGGGGGGGGGGGGTTAATACTCTTCTTTCAGTCATTCATTTATTAAGTGAATCTTGAACCTTTTATACACTGCTCATAAGAATCAACGGAACATTCTCCACGGCGTCTCCAGACTGTCACATGTGCTCAGTGTGAAGTTGCTCAGGGTGCAAATGGCCAATATTGCTGTTCTCTGGCTAATGCCATTGGCCCGGCAGAGTGTTTGGCTGTAAGAACAGCCCCCCCCCTCCCCCTTGTGGACGTGGGCCCTCATAGCACCCTGGTGAAGTCTGTTTCTGACAGTTTGAGCAGAAACATGCACATTAGTGGCCTGATGGAGGTCATTTTGCAGGGCTCTTGCAGTGCTCCTCCTGTTCCCCCTCGCACAAAGGAGGAAGTAGCGGTCCTGCTTCTAGGACTGACAACACTAACAAAATTCAAAAGTGACCAGAACATCGGCCAGAAACCAGGAGAACAGCGTCATGGTTTGTGGTCACCTCCTGCAGAAGCAGTCCTTTATAGAAGTTGTCTTGCTAATTGCCTCTCATTTCCACATGTTGTCTGTTTCATTTGCACAACAGCTGAAACTGATTCATAATTACTGTTGCTTCCTAACTGGGCAGGTTGAGTTCACACCAGTGTGATATACTTGGAGGTACATTGAGTTGTTCAGGTATTCCCTTTAGTTTTTTGAGCAGTGTATTATAATAGTTTTGTGTTTGCATGAAAAAAAAATCATCCGAATTCATAAAATTAAAAAATAAGTTTATATAAGTAAAAGATTGGACTCTCTTGTGAACAGAGCTTTGATTTAAATGATGTAGTTTTCCTGTTGGGCCACTAGTGGGTGCTGTTTCTTTTGTAATGGAACCTCACACATGAGTGCAGAGACCAGTACACTATACACATTAACAATAGTGAGTACTCGGACATTCTCGTGGACAGACGACCAAGTTGGATTGTTATTATGGTGACTGTAAAAATAAAAGTACCAAGTCTCAGGAGAATATGGACAGGAAGTCATGACACCACAGAGGAAACTTTGTTCTTATTGTCCATCTACTGAGCATGTGCAGAACTATTTACAACTGCTGAGTGCAGTGAGCAGTCTAATTCAAGCAATTAAAACGTGATATGTAAAATTTAATTTAATATGAACGTTTGGCTAAAGATTGAAGTTTATGTGTGGAAAGGCATGCGTATAAATATGCATGTGAGGAATTAGAGCCAACTTTTATCCGTTCATCATAACTGTAAACTGGTGCCATATAAACCATGTATAGAAAGAAATATAGACGTTATATTTACTTCTGTTCTTCTGTTATTTAATTTCGGTAATTCATTTCATGTATTTTGTGTTGAATTTAAGAACATTAAATGCTGAAGCCACTCTTTCCTAGAATGTATGAGAGGATCCAGACTTGGGGAAAATATACAATATGTAGGAATTTTGTGTGAAATTCAGCTTTTTCATGATCGTCCTAATGTTTCATATGTGAATGTACGGTATGATTATTTTCTCAACAACTTAGAAAGCAAAGTGATTCAGTTACCAAGGTTTATATCGGAAGAAATACAAAAAAATTAGAATTTCATAGCTTCAGTTTATTTTCACTCTTGTCACATTTTTTCCGATTTATGTTCAATACATTCATTTTATAAGTCACAGTTATCCTCCGATGAGCATAAAGAAATGTATGAAAAACAAAATATGCAACAAAACGCAACTTCATTGAACAGAAAAACAAAATCAGTTCCAAAACTGCAACAACTGCAGAATGAATAAATAAACAAGAGAGTTAAATAAGAGTTAAATTAATTTGAAAGTAGTAATAACAGTCATATTAAAACTTAAAATGAATAAGGTGCTGGTTTCTTTTTTTTTTTTCAAATGGTATACATTCAGTTTGTGCATGTAACATTGCAGGAAAATAAACATTAAGGCACATTCGTCGTCGTTCAGTGTGGCTCCGCAAAGCTGGTTCAGTAGTTGTTGCAGCGCAGGAAGTAGCTGTTCCTCAGCACGCGGAACAACCTGCCGCTCCTCAGGCTGTACTCGAACATGTAGGGTCCGCTGTAGAGGTACGTGAAACCTGCCGGGCAGAGAGTCGATGTGTGTTAGCGCTGCGAAAATCTCCAACAACAGTGTCCATTCCTGCACGCTTGAGTTCTACTCACCTCTGTACTGAAAAGCTGCCGTCACCTTGCCTGACATGCCGGAGAAGGTATCGTCCACACGTTTGGGGAATCCCTGATCCATTGTCTGTTTTTCCTCGTCGTAACTGAGGAGGAAGATTCGCCATTAGAACAATTTATCAAATGTTGAGTCTTCCTGTACACCAAACTAACTGGAACTCACCTATAGTAATCTCTGCCGACGAAGAACAGAGTCTTGCGGGATGCGGTGTCGTAGAGGGCAGCGTCTACTTTCTTGGTGGTTTTGGGGAAACCAAAACTGGAGATGTGTTTCGGATAGCCAGACACGAGATCATAGCCGTTGAAAGCCCACACTTTGTGTCCTGGAGAATATCGACGAACGAAATAAGTAATTTGTGGAAAGAGGTATGAGGAAGCAGACGTATGCACGACGTGAACACGGTGTAGGCTTACCTTTGAAGATCAAGACGTTGTCTGATTGGTCGCTCTCGTAGGCGGCGTCGATTTTGACGGGAGCATCGGGCCAGAAGTTGGTGATGAGAGTCTGCTGAGGAGTAACGCTCTGGGGGAAGCTGCGCCAGAAGAAGCTAAAAAAAAACAAAAAACAAGATCAGGATCAGGATCAAACTCTTGAGTGAAGAAGAAGGTCGTTCCTGGATGTCGGTGTGAGGTGTTTGACGTGTTCTACGATACCTGTCCTTGAAGAAGAGCATCTCCCCTCGCAGGGTGGCGACGGCGTCCAAGGTCATGGTGGAATCACAGGAGTCGGGTGTCGGGGGAGCTGTGGGTCCGGGGACGACTGGATCTTTGTTTTCTCCTGAGAAAATAACCGTCACATTATCCGTCGGGAAAGGCCATTCGAACGGTGTTTGGTTCGAACACCACAGCAATACGAGTACTAACCATAGAGAGACTGGATGCCGTTCACGTCGTCCCGAGACAGAATGAAGGTCTCTGGGTCGGTGTATGAGTACAGAGAATACATGAGGGCACCGGGGTCGTCAGAGTGAGATAAGCCCAGGGAGTGACCAAACTCATGGGCGGCGACCAGGAAGAGGACGTATCCTGAAAAAGAAACCAGAGAGTCAGAATATAAGCTGATGCAGAGGTCAGGATGCCAGTTTTTTTTTTTTTTTTGTGTGTGTGTGTTAAATTAAATGTACCTTTGTTTGACTTGAAGGTGAAGGTCTCATCATCATCAAAATGGGCGTCTCCACCGAGCCCAGGGGACGGGGCAAAGGCGTGGGCGAGAGTGCCATCAGGACCATCGAAGGGGTAACCGTCACTGTGTGCTGCCGAGGTCAACAGATTGAATTTGGTCAAACCAGTCGAGACGCAAACCAGATATGGCAAATTCATTGTACTGTAACGCCATGAAGTGACGAGAACTTAGACTCACCCAGTCGAGCAAAGGAGATCATGATGTCGGCGATTCCACTATAGATTCTGGTGAATCTCAGCGGCGTGACCCGAGCCCAGACCTGTAGAGCTCTCTCGATGGAGTCGTCCACCTCGGCGGCGGACATGTCGGGTGTGTAGTTCTCGATCCTGTCGAGACACAACGCTCCTCTGGTTAACAACTCCTGCGACTCCACCACCCTCAGACTAATCATCTTGTATGCTCTCTCTCCCACCTGTAGGTGATGCTGTTTTTATCCCACTTGAATCCCCCGAAAGTGGAGAAACGGGCCACTTTTTCATCTGGAACGCCGCAGCGGGGCTTCTTCATCACGGCCAGGGTGTCGGAGTCCAGGGTCCCGGTGATCTGCAGGCCGAAGAACTTCTGCATCTCCATCAGCTTCTGGGTGGCGGGGCTGAGGCCCCGTCGCACGGTCGGGCCGCTCTCCTCCGTCAGGTTGAAGAACTTCTTCAGGTAGTTCTGCAAGGGAGGGGAAAAATGTTCAGTTGACGGCGTGCCTAAAGCAAAAACTAACCATGCATGCAAGAGGAGAAATAAAGGGACGTACCTCGGCAAAGCTCTCATCCTGTTGGTTGATCTGCGACAGCGGCGCACAGCAAGCTGCAGCCGCCAGGCTCAGTAGTAAACTCAGGTTCAATGTATTCATGCTTCCTCTCTGAAGGAAATTGTGTCCCTCTCTGCTGGAAGCAGCCCCTTTTATATCCTGCCGACTGGCCGTGTTGAGCCACTCCCCTCTTAGGTGAGTGAGTCAGGAAATTTTCCCCGTATGGAGACGACAGGAAGTGACTCTGATTGCTCACACAACTGAGAAGTTTGCCAAAGTGATGATGACATGTCACCCTAGGGCTTGTGCGGGTGTGTGGGAAGATTTTCATGACAACATGAATATTGATATATATTTATTGATACATACTTTTTCAGCAGATTCTTTCTGCATATATTGGATATTGACTTTTGTTATATTTACTGTATATGTATACTTTGTCCATAGAAATGAACTTTTTTTAAGGCGGATTTGCACTTTTTCAGAAATGTTTTGGGGCGTTTTGGCAGCGTGATTGTTGTTATTACACTTAAATCTGACAGGAGGATAAGGAGGGCTGCCAGGAAGAGCGTCATGCCCCGACTGGATAGAAGTCACATGTGGGGAAAAGGGATTAACAGCTTTGATGTCATGAATTTGGGATTAAAAAAAATAATAATAAAGAAATTTTCCAGCATAATTTGAGATCGAAAAACGTTTATATTTCATGATGAAATTGCCAGACGAGTCAACAGCAGGTAGTTATTTTCCATCTTGATTGGTGTGCGTATTGATCCACAGTCACCGCCTGTTAAGTCACAGTCGCAGTTTTAATGGAAATCTACTTGGTGGCCACAGTTTCCCAACACAAAAGAAGTAGTAACGGCACCGTGAAGCAACGAAGCGTCTCACGTGAATCAGCGACAGGAATTGAAGAAATCAATTAAAAATGAGGAACACGCCAAACTGTAAATGTTTTTAATGTAGGAACTAAAAGAGCTGCAGGATCTGCTGCGTTTACAGCTAAATTTTCCATTTTCAGCTCACTGGTGTCAAAACCTCGCCTTTTGAAAAAAGTAGTATCAGTGCACCCCTAATTCACTTTAAATATAAATAAATGTTGTTCTTAATTTGTGAATTGCAAAGTTTTATTAGATTTATTTGGGTGGAAAAATAAAACATGTTGACTCATCTCCTGCATTTTCAAACACAAACAGACATAATATCAGCATGAAATGAAAGATGTGATTTTTGTGACAGTGTTTTTTTTTTTTTTACAATTTTAAAGTTGTTGTAGTTTTGTAAAAAACGCGGAGAGAAATGAACTCTGAGCTAAATCTGGCATATTGTTCGTTAATATGCACTGTCCCATTCAAATAAATTAATAAATGAAATGTAAGGAGTGTAAACTTTGCCCGGCTGTAATCATCGTTAATCATTATTTAAAAGTCAATGTCCTTTCATCATGAAACTGGTTTGGACTAACTGGTACCAAACTGGAATGCAAATATATAAATCCAATAAAATTGTGAAATGGTTGTTTTTTTCATTATCATCCTCTTATTTTCTTAAATTTTACAGTAAAGTTGTTGAAGACAGTGAATAAAAACACAAAATGGGAATTTATTGTTCATTTGGCTGATGCGTGATCAGAAAAGAGTCGATATAATACACTACCATTCTATAAAAACAAACCTTTTAAATCAAAATAAAACAGCAGAAAACCTGTACTTTGATGCAAGGTACAAATGCCATTATTACAACATCACACTACACACTACTGTTTACAACTTCCTGACATCATCCACCGGTTCCCCTTTTCTGAATGACACACTTTGTGGTTTCCTCTCTGCAGATCAGACGTCGTGTTTATCCACACACAGGAAGGATTTATTTGGTTTGGTCGTCGTTCTTCTGGCAGTCCAGCAGCTCGTTGGTGGGACTGGTGGACGTCACGCTCTTTAAGTCCACGTTGTATTTGTACTGGAGGTTTCCCTTGAAGAAAAGCACAAACCCTGCAGGGAAATAAACTTATCAAATTTAAATTAAACCGTATTTCCAAAGGAGGAAAGAATCATTTGAATTCATTCACGCTGTGCAAAACATTTAACTTTCATGCATTTAACAGTGTTTATTACTTTGGTGGTTCAATTATTTGTGTTGCAGAAAAACATTAAAGGGTTTTTTGACGAAGGTACCGTCATGGACGACGGCTGCGTCTATCGGGGTCGGGATACCCGGAAACTGCTCCTCGATGAGCTTCGCTCCTCCGTCCATCGCCTCCTGCTGCTCGTCGTACCTGGATGTGACACACAGTGTTCGTCTCAGCGCTTCAGTCTCCAGACGTGTTCATCATGTCGACAATCCTTCGTTTCGTTGTCAGGGGACAGGGAATACCTCCAGCACTCGTTTCCTGTGAGGAAGATGGTGTAGCGACCCTCTCTGAAGTGAAGCGCGGCGTCCACAGCTTTGATTCTGGACGGGAAGCCCAAGTCCGAGATGTTCCTGGGAAAACCTTCCTGGAGTAACAACTGCCTCAGTGCCCAGTACTGATCCCCTGAAACAGAGTCACGGCCTTCAAATGCTTCAGTTCCATCACTGTTTTTTTCTAATTACATTCACTAACGAAGGTTTCGTGTTCATCTGCGTGTATTTATTTATTATATATTCATTTATTCATTGGTTCTTATGTATGTATTTGACCAACTTTTCGCAAAAACTACTCATTGAAATTGCATGAAATTTTCTGCGACGTCATCATCCAAGGACCAGCTGATTAGATGTTGGGACGTTACTGGCGAACCGTTTCTGAATAAATCCTAAAAAACTGAAAAAAATGTCCCATTCATTTCCTTTCATCTCATCAGATTAAATTTCTTTAGAAATGTTCTGGTAATAATCAACACTAATACATCTCCCAGTGAGCCTTGCAGCCTCTTGGTGTGTATGTCTGTGTTTTTATAAAAAAAATGTCTCCGCTAACAAATATGGCAGTGGCGAAGGTCTGCGCTCTACTGAGAGCAGTTCTCGTTTTCATTATATCTCTGTGTTCATGCAGACTTGTGTGGTCAGACAACATACGGAAAGTTTGCAGTTCCAGTTCAGACCAGTAGGTGGCGAGGATACTATACCAAGGTCATGTTGGGATTCTCACCACAGAAAGAATCGCTTGCTCTGCTAAAAACTGAAAGCTCAGGCCGTTTCCATGACAACGAAGAAAAAAACGCATCGTTTTTTTGGTTCCAGAAATGTTTTGTGTTCTTCAAGGCAACGTTTTGAAAATAATGTCCGAAGAAGAAAAAAATTAAATAAATACAAATAAATAAATAAATAAAAATTGGAATTTAAAAAAAAAAAAAATTTATTTAAAAAATAAATAAATAAATAAATAAATAAATAATAAATAAATAAATAAATAAATAAATAAATAAATAAATAAATAAATAAATTTATCAAAACATTTTTTCAATTAAATTTAAAAAATTTAAAAATACAAATAATGTCCGTTTACACGAAACGCCGAAAACGATGTAGTTGGTGTCTTTGACCACCGGTGGGTGCTGTTTATATATAATAAAATCACTGCTGTGTGCACGCGGAGAACAGTACGCTGTGGACATTAAAGCGCCTTTAAACTGTCTTTCTCTGTCGTTCTGGTCTTCTTACCGCTTGTTTGTGAGGATTAGAATTTGTCTCCATGTACGCAGAGGATGGAGTCGTAAAGAACTACTACAACTGTGTGTTTTTCTTGCTTCTGTATTTTTGCTGATCTTATCTGTTTAGTTTAGTTTTTTTTCTTTCTGTTTTTAGTGCTGTAAAGCACCTTGTGACTCATGTCTGAGAAAGGTGCTCTATAAATAAAGTTCCATTCTATTCTAAACATCCAGGTTTTGCTTCGTTTTACCTTTGAAAAACACGTTGACATACTTCTCCACGTTCTCATACGCCGCGTCCAGGTGTGACGGGACGACGTCCGGCCACAGGCTGCTGATCAGGGTGATTCCGGTTTCATCAAACCGGGGATGTTTGCGCCACATGAATCTAAGCAAACACAGGCTGAGTTCAGACTGACTCATAAAGACAGAAAACTGTAAAATAAAACAGAAATCTGCTGACCTGTCTTTGAAAAACAGCAGCTCCTGCTGTAACTCTGTCACAGCATCAAAAGACAAGTCTGGATCACATTTGTCAGGCGTTCGCGGAGGAGGACTTTTCAGCACCAGCTGAGCAAAATTGGGACTGACACCTGCAGGCAACAGGAAACAACAGATTAGGCAGTAATCCTGCCAACTCAGCACTTTCTGTGCAAGTTATTGTTTATCGAAACCCTCATCTGCAAAGAATATGAACCCTAACTCACACAAACTATGATATCTGTAAGGAATTCTTTCAGACATTCCTGATTTCCATCAAACAGTACTTTCCCTTTGTCCATTTGACCAATGAGGTAAATTTTTTTAAATGTAATGAACCAGTAATACATACTATATGTCTTTAACAAATCCAAAACAAAGAAATTTGACAAGAAAACTGCAAAACAAAAGTAGTTTAATTCCAGCTAATAGAATCCTATTTATGAATTGTTACATTATTGTGTGCAGTTATTACATTTACCCAGATGATTATATTTCCTTTACGTAATGACCGGCCAGTTATATAATAACTTCTGTTATTCATTATTACCTTCGCCAACGAAAGTTGGCCCGAGAAGGTTATGCTTTCGTCTGCGTGTATCTATTTGTTTGTTTGTTTGTTTATTGGTTTACTGGTTTGTATGTATGTATGTATGTATGTATGTATGTATGTATGTATGTATGTATGTATGTATGTATGTATGTATGTATGTATGTATGTATTTCACAAACGTTTCGCAAAAAATTCTCACCCGAATTGCATTCAGGGATGATTTGTCATCATCCAAGGACCTGTTGATTTGATTTTGGGACGTTATCCGTGAACCGTTTCCGAATAAATTCCAAAATACTGTAAGAAAAATGTCCTATACAAAGCGGATGAGAGAGGCATCTCATGGAGGAGATCAAAGGAGATCAGCGTCTGTTGCCACGGAGACGCTCCCTGCTCAGTGTTTCACACAGTGATGTTGCTACCTGACCTACCTAATTAACATTGATATGAGCTAATGGCTATCATGCTAGCAATGCTAAGTTGGTTTCGTTAAACAAATGTGGTGTTGGCGAAAGTCTGTGCTCTACCGAGTGTAGCTCTAGTTAGAATAATGTTATTGCAATATCGGCTCCAAAAGGTTATTATTGACTTTACGACCTTAAATAATTACATATTTGGCTATGATTTCCTCATTAGTTACCACATTGTGAGAGAGCAGACTTAGACTTACTATCAGCCTGCATCAAGAAGATAAATGGATAAATCGTCTTGTTTTACTTCCGTAATTAATTTGTAGACCGATGCTAACAAGGCTTAACCTCTGAATCCTCTTCAAACTCACCGTAAAGGTGCTGGATGTCTTTGACGTCCCGAAAGGAGAGCTGCAGCTCGTAATCGGGGGCAAAGTTGTAGGCCGGGTACATGATGGCTCCAGGGTCCGGAGAGTGGGGCAGGCCGAGCGCGTGGCCAAACTCATGCACCGCCACAACGAAGAGGCTGTAACCTGACGTAGGGACAGAGGTCATACTGATATTCAGCACCACGTAAAGGATAAAAAAAAAAAAAAAAAATCATTATAAAAACTGAATTAAGTGTGAATCGGTGGTTTCTGGTGACACGTTCAGTTTTGAAAAGCAGATTTCATTCAGTACCGGTGGAATTAAAACTCCAGTCTTCTTGGGCATCAAAGTGCACATCTCCTCCGACCCCGGAGCCGGGCAGGAAGGCGTGAGCCAGGATGCCCCCGCTGCCATCGAACGGCGAGCCGTCCTCATGATCTGCAGCACAGTATCAAACAGTTTTACTATCAATCCATCTCTTCATTTGAGTTAGAATCAATGTGCTACCGAGTGTAGCTCCAGCTTTCACACATTCCACATAAATGACGTATGTTTGTGTTTATTCCCCAAAATATTAAAGAAAATAGCCTTCAAGAGTGAAAACACTCAATTTAAAGTATTCTAATGATCATGATCAGTGAAAAACATGAAATACTGATACTGCATGTGGAAACTGTACACACATATATCTACCCATATATAAGTGTGAGACTCAGTATTGGTCTCATTGAACTCACCACCGGTGTGGAAGGAGACGACGATATCGGCGTCTCTTCTCTTCCGCTTGCGAAGTTTCATCAGGGCGACGTTTGACCAAATCTTCCAAGCTGCTCTGAAGGTCTTACGAACTCTGGGAGCTGAGATGGGGAGACTCTGGCCAACGATCCTGACGGCAGAACATCAGTTTAACAACCTTTCACACACTACAAGACTGAGATGAAACCATGAATTCATATGTAATAGTTCACTTCTTGGTATTCAAATCTTGAACATTAAGTGAGAGACAAGCAACAGATTATAATTTGCCATTTTTATCATTAATAAGTTGCCGTCATTTAATCAAATGTTGAAATTGTCCTTATTGCAAAAAATTAAAAAATTAAAAAAAAAAACACAAAAATCATAAACATCCTGCTGGAAGTGACTTTATAAAGTGAAGAAAATGAAATAGTTTGTTTCCAAAGACTTTATTCAACCATGGGAATATCTGTGTTCGCTTTGTTTAAACGCCTTCAAAATAAACCTCTTCGAAATTGGTGCGTGAACCTGCTTTTAAATTTTGTTAAATTAATTCTAAATTAAATGAAATAAAGTGAAGAAAAAAGATAGATTCTCTCAGTATAAATAATTTTTAATAAACCTATTTAAACAAAGAATATACTTATAATTAAAACTCACTTCATTACTGTTGGATTTAGCCATTTTCTTTCATTATCTGAAATTTGTGCTTCGTTTTCTGTTCTTTTAATTATGGTTGTGTTTCACTCCACAAGCCGCCGAGGCACCAATCCTTTCTTTAGTACAAAGTTCTTCTTCTTCACTTGGGTTCAACGGCAGTTGCCATCTGTGAAGTTGCACTACTGCCATCTGCTGGTTCCAGCGAGTTCCATAACATTCCCGCCTTTCAAAGTCGAAAGAAAGAAAGAAAGAAAGAAAGAAAGAAAGAAAGAAAGAAAGAAAGAAAGAAAGAGAGAAAAAGCAGCTCGTGTTGCTTGTTCTAGTACAAGGCTCCTCCTCCACCTGTAGCTGAGCTCGTTCTTCCTCCAGCGCATCGTGTCTGCAAACGGCTCAGCGTCCGACAGGCCGCAGCGCGGCCGCCTCATGGCCGCCATCGTCTCCTCGGTCAGCTCGCCGCTCGGCGGCAGGCCAAAGAAGCGCTGCATCCTCCGCAGCTCATCGCAGACTCCCCCCCTCCAGCCGTCGTCCGGCTCCGCGGCCCGGCTCCGTCTCCCCGGGCCGGGCCGGAGGGCGTAGAAGCGCCGCAGGTATTCCTGCAGGTGATTTAGAAACAAGCAGTCGGGGCATGAAAACACTTTGATAATCGTTTTGTTGTCACAGCGAGGGAACGCTAATGCTACAGTCCTCGTGAAAATGACTTTACAGGACACATTCCGAACGTTTCGTTCAAACTTTAATGACAGGAAAACGCCGCTCGGGTAATTGCAGGTGTCAACATCAGCCGCAGGAGCTTAAGATTGGATCATCTGTGGCTGTTTTCTACAATCACTTTCTGTCGGGTAACTCCTCTGGAGACGGCAGATTTGTAATGTTCCTCCACGTCTAAAGCCCCGACAGAAATGTTTCTTAGATACTATGACTACTACACAGTGGTGTTGGAGCTTTAGGTTTGATTCAGAAGACAACAAGCTGAAGGATTCCCGGGTGTTGGACAGACATCAGGAGTCCGGATGGGAATCCAAAGCAGTGTCCCGAGTCCTTATCGACTCCATGAGATTATCACGACTTTCTGAAGCCGTGAGTCAGACTGAGATCCGAGTCATTCACAGTCGTTATGGAGGTGAAGCCTTTTGCTTCAGGTGACGCTTCAGTCCGGGCAGAAAATAAGATACTTGTATAATTATATTTTATTTTTGGCTATTTTATCTTAATGTGATTAAATAGTTTCAGTTCTGAACCTCCGGCAGAGGGAGGTCGTTTTTATTTGTTTAGTCCTTTAACAAATTTAACATTTGAAATATAGGAAATAAAAACTGTTTTTCAACGAGCTGGTTTCAGGGGTGATGACTTTTCAACATTATTTTGTTTCTGTTCTTTTAATGTTTCATCGGAAATCAGGAAAAACAAGATATTAATAGGCATTTATGAATCTAAATTAATTCAGGGATTAATGAAGATGTAATTAAAAGATAATATTGGAAAATGTGTTGTATTGAATTTTTACTGCTTTCCTTCCATGTTTAATTAGATATACGTGTCATATGGGTGTATGTATAGCAGGTGTATGTATACCAGTATACAGATTATTAATTTAGTGAAAATGTATTGTCATAAGATATAGACTTATTTAGTTTAGTTTAGTTTAGTTTAGTTTAGTTTAGTATAGTTCATTGTCAAAAATAAGAAAAAAAACTAACGTTTCCAAAATTACAGAATGAAAGGGAGCAGGAAGAAGACTAAACTTAGATATTCTGCTCGTTTATCTCAAATAAGAATTTTCCTTTGAAAGTGAAACGCAAACAGGAAATAAACAATCAAAATTACAATAAAGGCCATAGCAATTCTTGGTTATATCAGCAATTTATCAAAAAACAAACAACAAAAACAAAGAGCCCTTAATGTATTATTATTATTAATTTTTTAAAATTTTTTATGATTATTTAAAAAAAATATTATTATCATAATTTTTTGTTGTTGTTATTATTATTATTATTATTATTATTATTATTATTATACAGACAGATTTGTGTTTGTTAATAACAAAAAAGAGAATTAATGTAAAAACAAGAAGAGTTTCCTAAAGCTTCCTATTGATTATGGATCCATGGATCCATTACACAACTCAGATCTGAACCAACAAACTTCACCTGAGCAAATCTCAGCCTCGATAAGAACGGAGCGATAAATACCTCTGCAAACCGCCGGTCAGCTTCAGAAGGTCCAGCCTGAGGCGGTGGGGGGGGGCCGGGGGGCGGCAGAGGCAGAGGCAGAGCCGTCATGGCAGCCAGGCCCAGCATCAGTATAGTGGAGACGCTCACCCAGAGCATCCTGACGCTCAGCTGAGAGGAATCCAGTGTGAGAGAGCGGGTTCACCCCGGGGGGCCGCCTGCTGCATGCAGCTGAGACCACCTCTTCATTATGCCGCTGAGCTCCTGTTCCACCCAGATCCAGAGCCGGGGCTCCACGGCGGGGTCTGGAGCTTTTCTCTATTAGTCCCCTCATCGCACGAAGACCATCCTCTAACAGCTCTATGTGGGCAGAGCCGCTCCGAACTGCAGCTGGACGACGATGACAAACTGACGGTCGACTTCAAAGATGCTCTGAGGAGGAAAATGACTTTGAGTGATAAACTGGTTAAAAAGCAGAACGTTCTCACGGAGTGATGGCGGCACTCATTCGGAATGGGCCCACTGTTCCCACAATACATCAGCTGAGAGCATTTCTACATTGGTTCTGCTTGTTTGACCCCCCCCCCCCCCCCCCCCCCCCCGTGTTGAAAATGAAAATGCACTGATAACGAGAATGGACCAACTGACGAGAGACGACTGAGGCCAGCTGGACGGCGAATCCTCGCTCTGCTTCAGCAGGTCACCGCTGGCTTGTTTGTTGGATTTGCATACTGGAGCTCTTCTTGGAGACGCGACTGCATCGTTTTATGGTGGCTGATAATTTCGGGGTAAAACATCGTACAGATTGGCACCTTGAGTCGTCGCCCACAGCCACACGTCAATTACAGCCTTCGTCTTCACGGGAGCGCCTGCTGGTGGTGGAGCCATGATTTATTGTGCCGAAGCTTCTCTTCTGGCCGAAGGACAGAATGTTTGACGGATGTGACAATGAAGACAATTAATAAGCTTGTTTGTGGAATTGATGTGGTTTTAAGTGTACAAACGGGATTATTTGGATCGAAGTTTCATATGTTGTGAAAGTTTTTGTTTTCCAAGTGAAAAACAGTGAATTCCACTATCCCAGGGCAAATCATTGATTGTTTCAGGTTTGTGGGTGGCGCTGTGGAGCCATTCTGCATTGTCCATTTCTGAAACCAATGAAAAACGCAAATGTTCAGCAGGCCTGATTTTTGTGCCAAAGTTGTTGAGTTTTCAAACATGTGTCAGGCTGAAGAAAAGCGCTGACCTGAGCAATTTGTTGCACCACCACAGACACGCCATGGAACAGACAACAACCTCATTCACGGTATGTCCTAACTAAAGACCTGAAGGACGTCCTCACTAAGTCTTAGGCGGCTGTGATCAACCATCTCAGATTTATGGTTGAATGTATAGCTCAAGACTCTTCCTTTAGGTGGCGCTATCGCTATCGTAACACTCAGTATCTCCATATGGGAGTGTTCTGGGCTGGAGCTTCATGAATGCTTTGGAGTTTGGTCGAGGACTGGACCGTGTACAAGGTCCCCAAGGGTACAAGGTCATTTAATACATCGAAATTCTAAATTTGTCACGTCGTGCTTTTTTTCCAGGATTCTGACTGGCTATCGTGGCTTCACGCTTCCTGTTACACTGCCCCCTACAGGTTTGGCTGCTCATAGTAGCTCTGAACCAGGTGTAGATGCGGGTCCGTGTCAATGAAGACATTTTCTTAAACGCCGAGGGGGGAATATACTTTTTGTAAAAAACCCGGGTACGTGTAAACGTGGATTAAAATGTAATGTGAATGAACACAAATCAAATCGGGACTGAGGACTCACCATGTCGGAGTTCTCATCAAGTTCAACCCTTTATGATTTAAAGTTAGTTAATTAGGTAAAATCAACCATGTAAATAAAAAAGATGGTGTACATCGCTGTGTTTGTTGATAATTTCATGCTTCACCCTAAAACATGTCATTTTAACAATAAAGAATTCTTCCCACTTCGTTTTTATTGTCTTTCACGTTTTTATTTCTTTAAACGTATACAAACAGACAGTACTGATTTTAATGACAATATATCTAAAGGCCTGCGATAAACACTTGCGTACATACCAACCAGAGTGGTTGTTCAACAATCAGGCTGGTTTAGATCCTCACAGCGTCACCGTGGTGGAACAAGCATCATCCTCATTGATCTCAGCCAGCAGGTGTTCACATGATACCATCTCTAACACGAGTTCCATCCATTTGTTTTAATGTCAGAAGATGATGTACTTTTCTAAGGATCCCCCGACCAGTCCGGTTCTTTATCACTGCCAGGTCATATTTTGATATATTATATTTCCCGAAGAACATTTTAAAAAGAGGAAAGTCGTTCTCTTCATTTGTGCACAGAACTTGTATTCTTACCTGAGAGCAAGTGTGCCACCTCCTCTACCATCCAGCATTCCCAGTATTAGTCACCTCTGTACAGAAGTGCTGTGTCTCACAGCAGGATGTCCCACCTGCAGACGCCACGGCCCCCCCCGAGTCCGACGAAGCAGCTCTGAGTCAGAGCCGGCGGGGATGGGAAACTCCAGCTAATGACGCTAATTTTTAAGCCTCAGCTTGTTTTGGTTGCCGCTGCAGCCTGAAGGTGGATTAAATCTGTGGTTTTTATCTGAAAGAACTCTTGTTCTGGATCATCTGGATCATGATTTAATGTCTTTGTCTCTGATATGGGATCAATGTAATCTGTTACAACAGGCCGATGCCAGTTCGTGACTCATTCGTTTCAATTCGTTGGTCGGGCGGAGGACTTCCAGGAACAGCGCTGGCTGATTTCGCTCAATATTGACACTAATAAATATCCGATTGTATATTTTTCCACGAGAGGTTGGATTCAGGGAGAAAAACAGCAGCAGCAGCATCACGGGGATTTTCACAGACGGGTCACAACGCCGACGTGGTGATTTCCTCTTTTTCTCAACACGCTGGTGGAATTGCATCAAAACTAGTCGAGTGTGTGTGTGTGTGTGTGTGTGTGTGTGTGTGTGTGTGTGTGTGTGTGTGTGTGTGTGTGTGTGTGTGTGTGTGTGTGTGTGTGTGTGTGTGTGTGTGTGTGTGTGTGTGTGTGTGTGTGTGTGTGTGTGTGTGTGTGCGTGTGTGTGTGTGAAGGCTGGACAGATGTGTTTGTGTGGGCCACAGCAGTATATTCACTGTGCAGAGGAGGAATGTGGTGCAGCCTGACCAAGATGCAATTATTCTTTGTCTAAACTTGCTCCTCTTGCAGTAAACTGGATGAGGATCCCAACCGTCAAAACACTGAAGAGTTTTCTACTGAACACAATCTGACTCCTGCAGCTGGAAACGGTTCAGAGCTCGGTCGGCGAATACTTCAAAAAAAAAAACTCTCGGCAAAGATCAAGACAAGCTGTGGTACCAAGTGAGAGATTAGGAATGACGGGGAGTAACGCACAATAATATATTAAATAAATAAATAAATAAATGTTTATATATAAAGGAAAATCACATTTCTTCATTGCTACTATAATTCATAATTCAGATTTTTAACATTCTTAAACATTTGCTAATTCTCTAATTTTCTATTTATCTATTTATTTATATTTATATCCAAGAATGTTTCAAATTGGAATTAGGAAATATTCATATATATATATATATATATATATATATTCATATATATATATATATATATTCATATATATATATATATATATATAAAATCTATAATATTTTGTTTATTTTTAAAAAAAATTAATTTTTTTCTTTATATTGGGATTTGAATTACACGAATGAATTCCTTTATTTAAATGTTCAGTTTGGTATAACTAAATAAATCATGTCCCATGTGACATGTTAAAAAAAGTAATGCTGTAGATGAAAAGACAGCAGAAATGAAAATAAACTATTCTAATTTCATACTATAGCTTTTATTGTATGATATGTATGGGCACTATAATCGAAATATTTATTTATTTATTTACACTTAATCTTCTTTGTCTTTCATATTTCCACCACACTTTCAACATAATCTTGTGAATAATGTTGTATAATTATGTTATTTGATCTAATGTTGGTGCATTCTGACCCAGTAAGATAACTTTTCTCGACATAAAACAAACATTGGAGGTATAATGTCATATTGTGGCCACTTTTATTTAGAGTTATTTACTAGGCTACCAGAGTTTTTCCAGAGAAATGAAAAGCATAAAGCAGCACGTCACTGCGGGGACTCGCCCAGCTTGTACTGAGTAACTTGGCACGTTGTGCCAATGAGCACGCACCTTCATTCAGTTATTTTCTGAGCCAGTCGACAGGTCGATGTGTGACAAATAAACTGTTTGGTTAATCGGTTGGAGTGTTTGCAGGACCGGCCGTGACACATATTCAGAGCGCATCACTTATCATGCTCCCAAAGAGGCTTTGCGGTTTTTAAGGCCCACGCTCTGATTCAGAAACACTTCCTGAAGGAGCCGGCGGTTTTCCTAAACTTGTGCAGAATGGTGTGTTTTACGAGCAGAGCAGGAACAAACGACTGGGACTTTTCCCCCCCGAGGCAGAGAAGGAGGAAGATTTGTGTTTGTATGACATGTGACGTGAAGCGTGTAGAAATGTGTCACAGCAGGTGAACTAGTGCCACACCTTCTAATCTTAATGTGTCACTTTAACCACGTAGTACCAAGGTCCTGTTGCTCAAACCTGCAGATAACGATCACATGACTCACAGCGGCTGTAGTATTCCAATACTGACCCCAGACTTCAGCTCATTCTGCTGTAAACATCTCGAGTGTGTAGGAATCTACAAACATGTCATTGTTTTGTCGTCTTTAAGTGGATTGATTTTCATTGCACTGAGTCAGGTTTTACTGCCTGTGAGATCAGGGTTCACTCAGCGTTCCTCGTGTTTGTTCACCATCAGATTTTATTTCGGTCTCAGTTGTTTTCCTGCTTCGGCTGGGTGTGTTCGCTTGTAACACGACTACAAGGAGTGAAAACACAAGATTTTTGTAGTGTTTTGGGAGTCCGTTTACACGACGACGGTGCTCAGAGCCACCGAAAATGCGACTTTTGAGAAAAACCAAGGTGGAACTTTTTGAAAACACACTGACATGGCATCTCTTTGGGAAGCGGAGGGAAATGTGACTTTTCAAAAACGTGCTGTCTTTGTCTCCATGGAAACGGGGAAAATGCAACTTTCCGAAAATGCAGTTTTTCAAAAACGTGCCATCTTTGTTTCCATTGGACGAGGGGAAATTTTCAGAAGCCAGCCGTGATTGTCTTCGTGGAAATGGGGGAGAACGCAACTTTTTGAAAACACTCCGAGTCTGTCTCCGTGAAATTGGGAGAAAACACAACTTTTTAAAAATGGTCCATCTCCATGGAAACAAGACGAAGTCCAACTCTTCATAAAAGCAGCTACTGCACGTGTGCGCCACGGCCGTAGTAAATACTTCTTCTGCACATGCTCAGTAGAGACAATCAAAACAATGTTTCCTCCAGAGTGTCATGATTTCCAGTCCATATTCTCCTGGTACTTTTATTTTGACAGTCACCGTAAGAACAATCCAACTTGATCATCTGTCCACTAGAATATGTACTCATCATTCTTGATGTCTATAGTGTATTGTTCTCTGCAAGTGGGTGTGTGTTGTTTCATTACAAAAACAAACAGCAGCGCCAACTAGTGGCCTTACATGGTCTTAAATTTAGAGAAATAACAAACGTACATAAATGAAACTGATAAATGACATGTATATAACAATGGAATCAGTTCAATTTAATCCAAGATTTATTTCTCAGTAACAATAATGTTTAGAGCGGCAGCTCTCATTAACCACAATGTAAAGCTTTTATAGGTTAAACCTGAATTTCCAACAATGACCAGTAGGTGGCTCTGCACATTCGTATTAATAGTGAGTAATTTTCTTATTTCCAAAACTGAACATAACGATGAAGATAGTTTAAATTTCAATTACCTTCAAATGTTTTTCAATGTTTAACATAAAGTTTAATATATCATCGTATAAGTAGTTGCCTTATTGACTAGTTTAATTGAACATGGTTTGGTTTATTAAAAAGTTCTGTCTTTTTGCTTATCAGTACAATCTGTTGGTCCAGTCAATCCCCCTTCTTGATGCCGAATGTCGTCAACTGTTCTTCTCTGACTTTACTAAAACCATCTTTAAACTGAGAAGTTCTGACTTTTAACAACATCCAGGTGTTTTTAATCCCATTCTTGGGTAACTCAGGAAATCTTAACTCACTCACATCCGACTTAGTAATGAACTCATAACATCAGACACGGCGAGAGTTTGACACATTCTTTTATTTGACAATATGGGACATCGTAAAAGACTGGCACGTGAACAGAAAGTTCAACAGAAAAGTTGGCAGAATTGGCACTTGGGGCCCGGACACAACATCTCCAACATCTACTATGGTTATAGCATCGCCAGGTGGAGGCGTGAATGAATGAAGGTCCTAAACATCAGGATATTGTTTGTCTTTCCAGGGAGGAGGGGTTGACAACATGACGAGGAAATGTCAAGGCAACTTTGATTACACTGCAGGAATTAACAGTAAGGCACCTTGTTGGAAGGAAACAATGAAATACAGTGACGGTTCCACAGACACTTAATACTTTTCACACATTGTGCTTATGAAGGTTTCTAACACTGGGGGGGGGGGGTTGCTTCATCACACCCAAGCATGAACGTCAGCTTCATGGGACAAGAGGGCCGTATCAGGAGAAGATATCCCGACTGCGATCTTGTGCATCTTCCAGTCGAGCTTCAGGACGAGTTTATTACCTCAGTAAAGTTTCACAGTCGCAACACAAACAAAGGAAACCACAGAACAAACAGAAGAGCACGAGCTCGCTCAGCAGGTCGGCCGTCTTTTTGTCCACGTACCAGGCCATGCCTGGCAATGTCCGACACAAGCTGGGTGTTGCTGCCACCTAGCGGTTACATCACAAACTGCATCCACAAAAAAAGGTGCATGTGCAGCGTTGACTCCTCCACTTTGGCAGCGCAGGTATTGACAAACGAAAAAGGTGTTGAACAAAAGCAGCCTGAGGTACTCCATCAATCAGCTGAAGAAACGCCTCCAGTCATCCTCTAACTTACAGTTCATATCTTAATTAACTCTTTTCAAACCAGAGCAATCTGGTTCACAAAGAATTCGTTTTGAGTCACTGCAAGGTGGAAAATAAAAACTGTGCTTGTACACTTGGACTTTATATTGATTTAATCTAAACAATCCTGATCTTGTTCCTTCAGCTCACTGGATTATATTGGCAGGTGTAGACGATCAATCTGCCTTTTCCTCCACAACTAGAACTTGAGGAATCTATCTGGGAGTCTACCTGCGACATTCCCACCTGATCAGATTCCAGCACGGGGGTTTTTGTCTGGAACACGCCCCCCCAGAGACGCTCCCTGGCGATTCTTTATAGAAAACCTATGAAGTGAAAATGTTTGTCCTCTGAAACCTGAGACACGGAGCGTCTCGACTCGCTCTGTGATTCTGAGAGAAACTCGACCCCGCTGCGCCCGCGGCATTAAAAAGCTGCTTAAAATCCCTTCTTCGCCTTTAAAAAAAACTATCCTTCCAGTTTTAGTGTTTTAACGCCGCAATTTCAAGTAAAATGGAGAAACCAGTGGTTTCATTTAGCCGACTCAGCATTGTCTTCACCTTCTCTCTCTAGTGACTTTCTAAAGAAGCACATGGACCGTCGTCACGGTAACCAATACATCTGTGTTATAAGTATTTCAGCTACTTGTAAAACTACAGTACTCGTACATAATCGGTTCACTTATATTACCTTGTAATTGGAGTATAGTCATAAATATATAGACGCTTAAGAGATTAATGTATTCACAGGACAAACAAACAAAAACACAAATAAATGACCGTTTCCCCCGACCGTGATCAGGCAAACATCCACGACCTTCCAACCTTCCATTGCACTAAAAGTGAATCAGCGGATAAAAACACGACACCTCAACAACGGCACATGAAAAGCTAATCTAATAAATTATCTTCGATCTTCCAGTTCCTTGATCTGGACTCAGTGCTGGACTGGACTTAGTGAGCAGAGCCGGCGGGTCCCCCGGGTGGTGCCCCGGGGCCCGCCCGTCACTGGCCCCGCTGTGGGCTCATTCCCAGCGGCGGCCGGGAGGAGGAGGAGGAGGAGGAGGAGGAAGAGGAGGAGGGACGTGGGCCCACTGTCAGGCCTCTGAGCGGATCGCGTCTGGATTTGTCACCATCCTTCAGTCGGTCTCCGTCCCGCCGCCTCAGCTCGTCTTCTGCAGCTCGACGTGCAGTGTCGGCCAAACGCCGCACAGGAACTGAGGAGCCACGGGTCAGAGGTCAGCCTTCATCGCCCAATTAATTCAAAAGGCACAATTCAAATGGACAACCGATTCAATCCTACGAGACATAATAAGCTCAAGGTAACATTGATTTTGATGAACTATGACTTGTGTCTGTGTGACTCAAGTTCATTTTCTCTAAATTCAGTCCAGTTTTATAATCTTTGTGCTCCTTTTCAATTTTGTGAGCACAACGGAACGAGCTTCATGAAACGTGAGAAAGAAAACAAAGTGATTCAAATCAGTAAAAAGAGAGAACAACTTAAAACATGAACTGTTGGTGTTTTCTTATAATAATGTCCAACATGTGTTGTGTTGACGTCCTTTGACCTCAGTGTGTGTGTGTGTGTGTGTGTGTGTGTGTGTGTGTGTGTGTGTGAACTTATTTACACCTTTTTTTTTAGTAAGAAATCAATATTAAATAAATAAGTGCAATTATTTGATTAAAATGCAGATTTCTGGAGGTGAAAGGTTTCTGTGACAGTAGCAGAGAATCTTTTTCATTACTTTTGAATCCAGTTGGTGTTGAACTATAATACTGTATATTACTTATTGTGTAAAAATACATTTAAACAAAAAGCAGGTGCAAAAAGAAAAGCAATTCAAAATAGAACCAATGATGTTTGGTCTAATTTGACGAGTGAGAAAAAGATTTAGGTGCAATCCAGATGTGGCACGTCACTACTGAGGTTGTAAAAAACAGTGTTCAGATATTTTAGTTTTGCAGGAATTAACAGAAATATATTTAACTTTAAAAAAAAAAGAAAATGCAGGGGACAATCCGTGCAAAACGAGAAGCTGAAGCCTTAAAAATACACCCAATTTTTAAGCTATTTCCCTTTTCTGTTTCTTGCCGATTTGAGAAAAGCTGAAGTGAATCAAGACGTCTGTCAGTAGAAATAATGAACATTTCTTCAGGCCGACCATAGATGGACAGGCGCCGCTGATCTACAACACGTCTGTTGTTTG
The DNA here is from genome assembly GCF_963383615.2 of Lipophrys pholis. Taxonomy (NCBI): domain Eukaryota; kingdom Metazoa; phylum Chordata; class Actinopteri; order Blenniiformes; family Blenniidae; genus Lipophrys; species Lipophrys pholis. Next base: position 2,886,363 of record NC_137634.1, on the reverse strand, counting down.
CTAATGAGCCTGAAAGAAGAAGGAGCGACTTGTGGACAGAGAGATAAACACCGACGTGGTTTCTCCTTCTCATCGTGTACTGATGGAAATCCAACCGTTTGAACTCATTTGAACTGACCGCGGCGTTACTGTGGAGCGTTTTCACTCAGTTCAGGGTTCGAATGTTTTCATGATTCAGTCGTATGGACGTACCTTTACTTTCGGCCTGTGCTTGAGGTAGGTTGATCTGATCTGCAAGCTGATTGAAAAACATTTAAGTCAATGAAAATGAAGAAATGAAGCCCCGTGCAGACGGACGATATTCCTACAGCAACGTTCACATGCAAGTCGATCCACGATAGTAACACATCAGCAAGGAGGGAAATGCAAAAACGTAAACTCGGTCAAATCTTTATCGATATAAAACCAATTAAAGGAGTAAAATCTGTTATTTACTGGAAATCCTGATACTGGTTGTGAGTGTCTGAGCTCACCTGAGGAGGATGTGCAGGTAAGACCCCAGACCGGTGAAAATGTGCCACCAGGCGTGGAACTGTGTCACCACTCCAACACCAGGGGGCAGCGTTTGTCTGCTCGCTCTGAAGTTCAAGGAGAGCGTTTCAAAATGAGAAATTCATAGAAGAGCTTCACTACAAGTCAAATTATCCAGAAAAACCAAGAAGTTACTGAACAACTCATCTACATGGTAAACGTCAAGGTCACATGAGTTCGTTAGACGAATCGCAGAAGAATCTGATGATTGATTCAGTTAGATTAGCTGCCACGGATCAAATGAGCAGAACGAACTCAAGAATGATTAACTGCATCCAAACGGCTCAGATCGTTTTGATTTGCTGAAGAGCAGAAAAGGTTGCCCGGGAGCACCGGCAATCTTATCAAATGTTTATCAAAACAAAAAGAACTACGAGGAAATTACTAAAGATCCTGAAATTCCTGTTTTAACAGGGTTTTTTTTTTTCCACATTCCGTCATTAAAGTTTTCAGAAGCTTCCTGAATGTGGAGCCCAGAGGAGACTCAATGACGGAAGTGGGTGAAGGTTCAAAACTATTTGGATTCCTGTTTTCAGCCGGTGCCACAAACCAAAGAGGGCTTGGTGGGCTGAGCTCAGGAATGACAATATTATTAAATAATAATTACTTTTTTTTTTTTTTTATTAAATACAGAGTGACAAATATAATTTTCCTAAAAACGTGTAAACGTGGCCTCGACCTGATAAATCTCATGCAAAAGCTTGCATACGCACCTTAACGAGTGGCAGAAGATATTGTCGATGTTCCATAGGATGAACCCCAACAGGAAGATGCCTAAGGAGGCGTAGCAGAGCGGCCGCAGCCACGGATACACCCTGAAAACACAAGCAGAGCAGCCGTCAGCACGCCGTCGCGCCAGAGTCAATGAGCACCGGCTCCTTTGATGTGGAAATGCTTTTATTTTTCCTTTTAATTATGTTTTTGGGAAAAAACGCACCACGTAACGATGAAGATGGATCGCATCACCAGGCAGCCCACGAGAGCTCCGTACATGACCTGAAGGAGAGAGCGGGCGTTTAGCTCCGGGACGCAGAAAACAAACAGCCTCAGCTACACAATCAACCAGACAACATTTATTGAATCATTAAAACACAAACTAAGAAACAGTTTGTAAAAACGTCCACAATGCAAGACGTTTTCTGGACTTCACTATTTTTGCACCAGAAAGTTTCATTAAAATTGGCTTCATGTTGAGATTGTAGTTATTTTCGGGAGATTTTGGTTTGGTTTTGGTGAAAATATTCAACATTTTCATCACATGTACTCTGCGCCACAATAAGGGAAAACTTTAAAGTTTAAATTTAAAAGGTTATTACGGCCTCAACTGAGGAGTTAAGGTCCGACAACCCTGTAGAGAACCGGTACACTCAGATTTTAGGGGAAGAGCCATACGAAATACAGCCAATATACCAGATTAAATAAATAAATAGTGTGTGTGTGTGTGTGTGTGTGTGTGTGTGTGTGTGTGTGTGTGTGTGTGTGTGTGTGTGTGTGTGTGTGTGTGTGAGAGAGTGAGTTTGCTGGAGGCAGAAACACAAAGGCTTCACACAGCAAACTTCTCTGTATGAGTCGTTTGTACTGAAGCAGAAACGTTATCACCGCCACTATGGAGCAGCATGCTTAGTAAACAGTCGACTCAGAGACTAAACAAAGGCGGCTGTTGTAAGGCAACACACACACACACACACACACACACACACACACACACACACACACACACACACACACACACACACACACACACACCTTAACATGTAAGCACAAACACGGCGCGTAACATGAGTGGATAAGCTTCCGTTGACATGTTTAACTCTTCACAACTCAGACATGGTTCCCCCCGGTGACCAGCGTAAACTGTGGTGTCATGCAATTGTTCTGTAGCAGATTGTGTATGTGTGTGTGTGTGTGTGTGTGTGTGTGCGTGTGTGTGTGTGTGTGTGTGTGTGTGTGTGTTTTGTTTAAATACCACACCTCACACCAACACACTTCATGCTCAACCGGCATGCACCAGGCAAAACGCCTCCACCCCCTGAACGTACTGGTGCGTGGTGTGCAAATACAAAACACCTTCGTCAATCCAATTTGCTTTGCAAATACAAAACTCATTTATCACACAAACCAAGTAACTCCACTTATTTAATCCTCTAACGATAAATACAGTAAAGCATTAAAAACTACAACCCACAATCAGTGAAGGTCAATTTTGTTTAAAGTGTCCAGCAAAAGAAATCCACATTTTTGACAAAAGAAATTAGGACATAGTTCAAGTTCAATTTATGAGAAAATACCACAAATATTGTAAATTGATATTAAAAGCACTTTGAGGAAACAAATTATCATAATGTTGATAAAGACTTTCACACAATTGTTGTTTGAAACGATGCATCGGGCCAGAAATCTGTTAGAATGATGCTGTACGTGGGAGAAAAGTGCAGATTTTTGTTCCAAGGATTATTTATTTATCCATCATATTACTTATCAGCTACAGTCCATAGTGCCTTGAACCGCTAAATGAATCCATACTTATTGAGTTGGGTGTAATTGAAGTGGTTAAGAGTCCATTTGAGGAGCTTTTCAAACAAACGGAGTGAATCCGACACCCCGTCGACGATCCTAATCTAAAAGCCTCGGTGCAAAGTTGTAGATTATTGTCGATTTTTAAAAACACAGGTTGAAACAAAAAGCTCTGGAGAAATGTTCACACCAAATGTGTCGGGGAAGATTTGTGTCAGTTTGATTCTCATCTTGTGCGAATGTAGAACGCGTGGCCCAAATTTGACTGGAAATTCACGTGAAATTCTTGCAACCAGTTCAGATTACAGGTGAACACTGTGGCTAATTTGCATTTTTTTTCTTCCAACGTTATTAATCTGTCTGTCAGGCTCCTTTTACACGACAACGTTTAAGTGAAAACGAAATTTTTTTTTTATGCGTTTACGTGACAACAGTGCACAGGCGTGCCACAGGTGTATAAACAGTTTGTCTGCACACGTGCACGTAGACACACAAAGACAATGTTTTCCTCCAGAGTGTCATGATTCCCAGTACATATTCTCCTGGGACTTGACAGTCACCTGGAATAACAATTCAAATTTGTCGTTTGTCCACACGGGGTCTCCGTGTCCATTGTTAACGTTTATAGTGGTGCAGTGGCCCCACATGAAAACTACATCACCGTCAGCGTTTCTCCCGTTTCTGTGTAAACGGACATCGTTGTCAAAACGTTGCTGTGTAAACACAAAAACCCTACATGTTTTCACCTGAAATGCTGCTGGGGCCAAAATAAACCCTGTGGCCCAATTAGACAGGTGCTTATGAACAAGTAGGACAGAAGCTCTCCTGCACCCAAAATGAACAACGTTGCTCTAAATCAGTTTATTTTAAAAAGCATTGTGCAGCTGGAACACATCCTGATCAAGATGAATCATCGGGCTAAGTTTTCTAAGGTTAGAGCTCTCCTGCAGGAGGACAAGGACTCCTCGGATGAATACAGTATTACTCTGTAGATACTGTACATTCTAATGAAATCCAACAGGACTGGGGAACTGATTATCGTGCGGGGACACACAGAAGTCCACCAGAACCGCGAATTGTGATCACGCGTGAATCATAGTTACCGGTTTTAATGAAATTAATGAATCTAGTATTTACAGAGAATTCACAACTGATACTTAGTTCAAATTATTCTAAGAATATCTTTCTCCTCCGAGCCCCAATGAACCAATAAAATAGTCATAATGTCTTCCTTACGGCTGCAAAGAAAGTGTATTGAACCGTGTTAACCTTGTCAGCACTCGATCATATAAAGATGTGACTGTGCAGGTGTAACAGAGCATCCGTGGTGACTTACATTGAAGCTGAAGAATTCTATAAATTAAGAGGGAATATTACCAAGGCGTCGAGCCAGACTTTGTACAGTTTGAGTTTTCACTGTGTTACTGACCCGCAGCACACAGGGCTTGTTTGAGAAATCCTGAGCACAGTCATGGCGGCGAGGCGTCCCAAAGGTCACTGGGGATTTGTTGGTTTTTTTTACTTTTAATTTGTGTATTTGCAAGACAAAACTCTTTAGTTCACTAATGGTGTTTCTGTATTTGCAAACCGCGAGGTTTTTTTTTTTCATTGTGAATCATGTTTTGTTTGGTTGTTAGGTTTCACAAGCCCAATGTTGACACAAGGTGAAGGTAACCTGCGGTGAGCCGGGGGCAAACAAAGAGCCGCAGGCGACGCAGAGAGCTGCCTTACCTGGTGAAACACCGGCTCCTTCCACTGTAAGTACACCTGCGCAATGCAAACAACAGCGAGCGGTCAAAGGAATGCAATACATCATGGGGGGAGCACAGGATGAGAGTGGACACTCACCACAGTGACCGAGACGCTGAAGATTAATAACAACGCTATGGGAAATAAACTGATGCAGTTCTCTTGCTTGAAGCACTCATATCTGCAAAGAGATCAATGTCTATTGTTTCAGATCGGCTTAAGCAACAATCAAGGACAGAGAGCAGAGAACAACGGGAGCTGAGTGGCACATGAATCCAGACTGGAATCGATAGCTCCTTTTCCATGCAGACACAAAGAGACGATAGCGTCTCGCACTATCGGCGAGGGATCAGGTGGTTCATTTCACTAAACGTGGCCTCGCAGCGCTCTCGCGTCGAGCAAATCCAAAAAGGCAGAGTCACTTACAGACAGTAGACAAAGACACACGTGCTGTAGATCATTGGCAACTCGTCCAACAGCTGCAAAGAGCAAGAAGAAAGACGACACAGGCTCATTAATCACATTCAGCAGGCGATCATTAAAAGGTGATTAAAAGGTGACACTGTGGCTCACCTGCATCTCGTACAGCAGCGTCATGTGGAAGCACCAGGAGCCGACGCCGACAGCTGGACAACAAACCACAACGGATTACAGCTTAAAACACTTTCTCACACGGTCACGCCATGACAGCAGGCCGAGACTGGAAGCATCCCGACTTTACAGTTCATTTCCAAATATGCGTTGCGTGTACTCGATCCTAAAGTTGGACAATTAAAACTGTTTTTATTAAAGTGTTTTTTGGCGGCTCTGAATCTAAACGTCTGTCCGTGACGTCATTGTTAAACGTGTCATGAAGCGCCTCCCTGACCCCATCCACAGCGGATTAGCGGCTCCATGGTGTCCAAAACTCAAATTTATGAACACATTTAATCGGGACACTTCCAAATCCCTGTATCGTGAGCGCCGGCGAGACAAAACACACCAACCTGCCAGTCCCAGAAAAGAGCAGACGTAGCGAAACTCGAGGCCGTCGCGGAAGGTCTGGACGGCCCCATAAATGGGAGGCAGGATCATGATGAGGTTGCTGACGGTGTTCCCTGCACAGAAACAAAAAAGAGCAGAGGCGGGTTAGAGCTGCGCGACATGACCTGTAAGATAAGTGAACATCTCAGTGACAGAGTTAACCGACAGTAGTCAAAACTTCAGAGCGTGAGCGAACAAGTCCACGTCTTTTATCCGGAGAAAACATGCAAACTCAGGCTCATCATCCAAACCAGGGAAATGAGACGGCGGGGAAACGACCCAAAGTGAATTTTACTTCGACAGTAACACAGTATGCATTTCTTTCATGCTGTCATTTTGAATTTGCAGGGCGCGACTGCACTTTTTAAACTAAATTCACCACAGTTCAGGCTTTCACGATATGTATATTGCTCATGTTATCATAACAAGAGATGTGCAATATATTGTGCAGTTCCAACATGATACAAGTAATCGTACTGCCTAGGTGCATCGTGTACCATATTTCATGTTATTTAATATAACATGAAACCTTTGTCATCATGGCATAGATTTTGTTTTTTTACAAAATGCAGCGATATCAGACTAATACAGTGTATTATCTACATATATATATATATATATTCTATGTAGGGACATCGTCACGTGTCGGGTAGTATTTTGAGGTGACGTTGCTGTTTCATGTTGGGTGATGAAGCCTGCGGCGTGTGGACGTGGCTAAAGGTTGGGAAGAGGTGAGGCCCGTCAGCTCATTTGATTATTACTAGTGGCTGTTATCTTGCCTCAAATAAAACCTTTGAGCCTTCTGCACAGGTGGCTTTTGACTGAACCGGTGACCGTGTTTGCATATTCAAAACCCCCGTCTCCTCGCCTCGCCTGCTGCTGCAGGACTTACCGTGCTGCGTTAAAAAGAAAAAAGAAAGAAAAAAGGCCCACTGGGAATGTGAGAACAACGAGCTCGACTCTGATCACAACCTGGCCCAGACTGGGCGTGGGGAGAAAAAACAACCGTGTTTAGCCGGATGTTAACCAGTTTGAAAAACAAAACGGTTTTCAGGGCCGGGGCCAATCTGCAGGTGTCTGATAAAAGCTCAACGTTTCGACCACAACTTCCAGTGAGCATTTCAAAAATGTTTGGACTTTGGTTGCTGATAATAAACGCACACACCCTGCAGGAATTCTACCACGTGTATGTGTGTGTAGGAGGGTTTTTTGTTTTGATGTTTCAATGACAACTGTGAATGTGACTCACTGCCTCCTCCCTCGGCGTGAGCGTCTACTACTGTCACCATGCGCTGCCGTTTTAGTAAAATGTACACACAAAGAACAATGCTGCGTTCCAGTCACTATAACATATGAGTCACCATTTAAAAAAAACTAAACAAAACAAAACAAAACAATGATTCTGCGGCTGAAAACAAGGAGCTGGCCGGGACCCGCGTGTGTCGTCAATGCAAACAAAAGCTCGGTCTGTCCGGAGCCCACATATGTAGCACTCAGCAGCAGTTTGGAAACGCTTCAGTGAAAACAAAGAATACAGCCGGACTACAGTCGGCCTCTCAGGACAATAAAGTGGAGCATCAATGAGTGAGAGAGCGGCAGTTCTGCTCATGGAATGAGAAAAGCTACGAATTCCCAGCGGGGAATATATTGTGTGTCCACCGAGGAAAGTAGGAAAGTAGGGCGATGTCGTCAACTAAGCATAAGTTTTCCCATATTTGTAGAGGTAAAACCAATAGATCGGGGATGTGGGGGGGGAGAAAACCCGCCTGAGATTGATACACATTGTGCCTCTCCTCTCTGTGTGTGTGTGTGTGTGTGTATGTGTGTGTGTGTGTGTGTGTGTGTGTGTGTGTGTGTGTGTGTGTGTGTGTGTGTGTGTGTGTGTGTGTGTGTGACTCCTGTGATGGACCGGTGGACTGTCCGCGGTGTCCGAACCCTGCCCTGAGGTCAATGTCAGCTGGGATGGGCTCCAGCTCCAGATATCTTATCAGACAGGTAATACCACACGTCCACCGGAGAGAAAATCAATCACTGTGACGGCTGAGCTCGACTGATGGGGACCCGGACGAATAGTTCAAGTATCTATTCTCAGTTCTGTTTTCCTGATTTATGCTTTTGCCATTTTGTGATTCAGCCTGAATGTCTCAGACGTGGATAATAACCTTAAGTGTAAAGCACAAGGAGTCCTGGAGGAGATGATGTTCCCCCGACAGGAGCCCGATCTCCGACGGCAGAATTCATCAGTGTTGCTGCAGTCGCAGGCAAAGATCACAGCAGGAGGCGACGTCGGGGTCAACAATCACCCCGCTGCCAGACGGGCAGTTATAGCAGAAAGAAAACATTATCTAGTGTCTCTAAATCTATGCTTTTTCTTCTTGAACTTTCCCTCAAGGATGAGTACTACCTCCAAAACTCCCTGGTTTAGGGGTGTAGTACTCCAGATAGGTTCAGAAACTTGATGATGAATGCAGACCGTCCGTTAAGCCAGGATACGAGCCTCTCCATGACCATGTCTTTTCTCTCATTTACAATCACTGCGTTTCTCATCACTATAATTGGCATAATACTAGTGGGACTTGGAACGCAGGTGACAATAGGCACAGGTACCTTTTCTTTTTCTTTTTTTTATTATTTCCCTGAAGAGAAGTACCTGGACTTTAAGGTATCAGACACTTGTGGCTGATAACTGCAGCTTTAGTGCAGACGTGTCAAACTGGCCCCGGGTCCTCATACTTCGAGGACATTAAAAGGTATTAAATGGTAAGTTTAATTAGTTTAAACTTCCTCCTACTTCTTTTGGTTTGGGCATTCCTTTGAGAGGGGGGTCAGCTTCGTGTACCATCTTTAGTTCACATGTTCGCAATATATATATATATACACGTAAAATACCATCAGTTTTACAATTGCCATTGGTAGCCTACAGGTTAGAGAGGTGGACTTGGAATTGGAAGTTTGCAGGTTTGAGTCTCACTGTTGACAGGTAAAACCCTCCCCGAGCACAGCCCTTGAGCCCGGAGCAGCTCCTAGGATGGTTAAATGCAAAGAAGCAACCTTCCAGAAGGATCAACTCAGTAAACTCTCCTTCTTTCTTTCAGCACATTTCAGTTGAAACACAACAAATCCATACACGCCGATTGAAATTAGAGATATATGAACTCATTTGAATAGAAGTAGTTGCCATAATTCTCGTGTCTTCACGGTAACTCAGTCCGAGGCCCAAGGAGGAGTACACAACAGTACCTGGAGGTAAACTACCTAAAGGTAACCAGGATACCACGGTTTTAGATTGTGAAAGTACACCGGGTTAAATTCACTGGTGTGTGCGTGTGCGTGCGTTCGTGTGTGTGTGCATTGATCACTGGTGTCTTAACTCTGAGTTTGACTGGAAGCCTGAGAAGTGTGTCATGGCAGCATGTCAACCATCTGAGATAACTGTTCCTGAGGAACCAGTTTCCACTATCAGAGGAAGAGGAGGAGGAAGAGGAAGAGTTTCATCAAGTTTCAAGTTGACTGAGAGGAGGAACAGGTCACACACACACACACACACACACACCCACACACACACACACACGGCCGTGTGTAATAACGTGAGGGAACAACCTGCAGCAGAATCCTGCAGAGCAGCTTCCTCGTTATGCGGTCCAGCTCGACACAGCAGCGGTTAAACTGAACCGAAACACGCAGTGAAAAACCCGCTTTACTGAATCGTTACAGCCGCTTGGTGGTTCAGCGTTCAGTGACTCTCCCACACCCTAACAAAACACCCCCTCCGTGAATTAACCCCCTCGAAAACACGTCGCCATCTTTTTTTTTCTTTTTTTTTTTTTTCTTTTTTTTTTTTAAAAGGGTAAAACCCGCGGGACACTCACAGAATTCCGCCATGTAGAAGGAGACGACATAGTTCTCCTCGCACCAGTCCAGCGTGGAGGTCGGCCGGCCCCAGTATCCATGCCTGTCCGCCGAGGGAGCCATGATGGGAGAGGAGGAGGCTGCGAGCGCTAACGGATTTGTAGTCCCATCACAGCCGCCCTCCTCCTCCTCCTCCTCCTCCTCCTCCCCCTCACCTTCCTCCTCCTCCTCTTTCTCCTCCTCTTCCTCCTCCCCCTCTTCCTCCTCCTCAATTAAAACACTATTAATACCACCACCGCATCCGTTAGCAACATTAGCATTAGCCACAGTAATACTATCGTTCGTAATGAGTTAATAAACGAGTTAATATAATATATAATTATGTTGTAATTTGGAGCACTCATTACTTTCTTTTGAATAGAAAGACAATTCTCACCGTCTAGTTGAATTATCTTTTTTTCCCCCATTCATTTCAGGCATTTAATACATTTTGTGCAATCACATACATATCCAATATTCCTACACACACACACATCTAAAAATATATATACACCATTTGATGTTAATAAATTAATAAATAAATTATATCTCCATTTATTCCATGATGATATGACCATTGTATATTGTTTAGAAAAGTGCTGTACAAATAAAGTTGTTATTATTATATTATTAGCTAAGTATATTATGTTTACCTTCATTGTCACAGAAAATAAAGATATCTTTCAAGTATTTAGTATTCTCTGGGAACCTCAAGCTTTCCCCTAATTGTAAAATTGTCGGCATATTGTTTTGAAAAGTGCCACATAGGAAGAATATGAGACAATTGTTATGTGTTGTTGTCTCAATGTGCTTCTGTAGTGTTGCATGCCAAACTGGTTTTAGTGTGTAATGTAACCTGCTGCCCTCCAGGTGGTGCGATTCACCTAAAAACCAAAGAAAAATACTCCAGCGTGTACTCTTACTGAAACGCAAATGAAAATACTCACTTGTTTTTTTTTTTTTAGACATATCTCTCCAATTTGACACACAGCAGTCTTTAAATTCCTGCAATGGAACTGTTGCGTTTCTTTTAAGAGAACAGATTACAAGAAGAGATACAGAGAATTTGTGAAACACATGAAGAACAGCACTATGGTTTTTAAGAAACAAATCAAAAATATGATACTCAACAAATATGAGAGTGCCACTTGATAGGAGAATCCAGATGAAAGTTGATATTTTGTGTTTTGAAAAAATGAAAACTATATAAAATGTATTGTGTGTAATGTAGATAATATATGTACAAATAATGTAAATGTGGAAACTGACGACAAAATTTGTATATTTGTATAAACTGTAGAGACTTAAAAGAAGTAGAAATATTCTATGCTTATGTAAGTTCTGATTGCAAATTGAATCATTTGTAAAACTGTAAAAGAAACAAAAGACTGAAAATGTATAAAGGGGTAGGAAACATAAGTTTTACTTCAACCTACTCCTTTTCGAATTGTATGTACAGTATATTACTTTATTTTTATTTTTTTATTTTTTTTAATTGCATTGTACAAATTCGAAATAAAGACTACTACTACTACTACTACTATTTAAGAATTATCTCTAAGTGTAGTCTTTACTTCAGTTAATCACACGTGTGATCAAATTTTCTGTATTATATTTCCTTTTCACAATACAATGATGGGTGGCAACATTTTTGACCTTTTTTTTTTTTTTTTGTTCGTTTTTTTGCTGGAGATCTCACTGTGTACGTTACGCAAACATTCCAGCAGGCGTCGACGTGTTCGGAGACCACAGGCCTCCGGGCGCCGATATCTTGCTCAGACCCCCTCCTCGTTTTCTGCCTTTGTGCGTTTATCTCGTAGCACTTCGCTTCACCCTGATGCTCAATAATCCCTGTGCTGATGTGGCTTCAAGCAAGTGGTCTGTTTGCTCAAGCAGCTGTGTCACCCATCTGCGTGCATTCAAATATTTAGTTCACTTCTAAACATTTAAAGTTTACTGATGCACAGTACACTGAAGCTTAAACATTGTCACAACGTCAGCAGACCTTTACTATAAAGTAAACCGCATACAGAGGGAGGTACAGTGTATTCCAAGAAAAAAGGAAGTTGTGAATTTTGTGACTCTTTTATTGCAAAAACATGTCGTTTGTAACGGTAAATCCATGTTTTGTTTTGTCAGACCGTGTGTGTGCACATCGTTGTACAGATTCTGATTTTATCAGCCACAGTTTGGTTGTCAGTGCATTCAGAGTGGATTGAAACCCGGAAGAAAAAAAAAAAAAAAAAGAAGAAGAAACACAACAGGGCCAGAAGCACAAAACTGTAAAATTCCTGGAAGAATGTGTTGTAAAGTGAGCTTGTTCTACACATTCGTATAAATACTGTTGAGACTCTCATTCAAATAAACAGTTTAAATATTCAAGGCATCACTTTGGAAAATCATACTTCTTTGTCTATAATGTGACGACACAGGACCAAAAGCAAATACAAGTAGCAGATGACACATTTTGAAAGGAAATCCTGAATTGCATAGACAATGCTTTGCTCACTAAAACATGGGACAAAACACCTGAATACTCTATGTGGTCTGGAATGCTTGTGGTGGTTAATGAACAGCAGTGTTTTTTTTTAGAGGATTTCCCTGAGCAACGGTGACTGTGGAAAAAGCCATAAAGAATAAGTATTTTCATCTCATATCTAAATTCAAGAGTTCTTGTGGCAGGTTGCAGTGATTTTTAGTATCTTCAGTTAACTCTGATAAAGAATAATGATGATTACATCATTTTTAGATTCTTTTAATTCAACTATAAAAGATAGAAAGGAATGAATTCGTGTGTTTCACCCGAAAATTTCCATGAAAACTGAAGCATTGAATCTTGGGATCTTCTGCACACTGACTGAACCTAGAACATGTTGTGGCCTCGGAGGGATGTTCTCCTCCTCCTTGCACTTAAAAAAAAAAACCCTCATATAAAGGAATGCATGTGCTCTTTAAACAATCTGCAGTAGAGAACCTACACTCACACACAGCTAGACATTTTCCTTACACTTCCAAATCGTGGCGAGCTCACAATTCATCCCTCATCTTTTCTCCCTTTGGCCGGACCATCCTGCCAATGAACAGGATGGAGCTGGTCTTCTGGTCCTTCACCAGGAAGATGAACGGGTGGTCCGCATAGAACAGTTTGGGGTCTTTCAGCTTGTCCGTACCAAAGATGCTGGTGTCCATCTCGTTTCCGGCGGTGTCCCATTCTAAGGCAGAGGCGTGGAACACGCTGGAGAGGTAGAGGTCCTTCTTCCCAGACATGTTGGACAGGTCCGCTTTGGTTTTGTCCACAGCCTCGGTCAGACCCAGCTCCTGGAGGTTTTTCTGAAAGGAGAGCAAGCAGACGAGGTGTAATCGTGAAATTTTGAAAGCCAGCCAAGGGGAAAAAAAGTGAGCTTTGCTTTTGCGTCTTCACCTGCAGATCGTGGCTGACTTCCATGCTGACTTTAGGCAGAGACACGGCCACTGCAGTCTCCTGGAGCTTTCCCATCCAGGTATCCAGCTGCTTTTTGGTCAGCAGTTTCTCCAGCCTGTCCAGAGATTCCACACTGTAGGGCATTAGGAACACCATCGTGGACTTCTTATGAGCCAGGGGCATGCTGAGGATGTACAGCTTGTTGGTTGTGTCGTCGTGGAAGCCGTAAAGACCTGAGGACAGAAACATTTTTATTCAATGTTCATAACATGGAAGCTCAACGATCTGTGAGATCATGATTTGGACACACTAGAATAGAGCAAGTATTATTCAATAAAATAAAATAAATAAAATAAATAAAATAAATAAAATAAATAAAATAAATAAAATAAATAAAATAAATAAATTAAATTAAATTAAATTAAATTAAATTAAATTAAATTAAATTAAATTAAATTAAATTAAATTAAATTAAATTAAATAAAGTTTGTACTTTAAAATTCCGTAATATAAAGTATGTATGTATGTATGTATGTATGTATGTATGTATGTATGTATGTATGTATGTATGTATGTATGTATGTATGTATGTATGTATGTATGTATGTATGTATTTTTTTTATTTAAATAAGGGGCATTACTTTATATTACTGAATTTTAAAGTACAAACTCTGTGACCAATTGGCTCTTTGAATTTAGCTTAAGTTAGTTGGGGGAAGATGCTCCAAAATCTGCTGGCACACCTTCAAATAAACCGATTTACATACTAATGACTTATAGAACAAAACACAAAAAGCAACGTTGCAAACATGCAGACAACAAGAGAGGCCCCAAAAGAATAATCCTACACTTATGAGATTCTTGTCACACGTCACAGGTACTGTTCATACAGGCTAATGTGGTTGTGACTTACAAATGAGACATTTTTAATGTTGTCATCGGGGGAGATTTAAATGGGGATAACGCACTCCTCGTCCAGTAAACGGGAGTGTAATGAAATAATAGCTTTAAAGGCAACAACGATGAAACTAACACTTGGGTGCTGGACAGACAGAGACAGCCGGTCTTACCCTATATTCATATACGATTAAAGTAACAAGCTCATGAAAACTTTTGCAGTTATAATTGTTGTCATATATTTATTTTAGTGGTGCAGGGGGTGTGGTAATATTTCATAGGCTTAGCTTAAATTGTTTCGGTCAAATCTGAAAGTTCTGGATTGAATAAAAGTCAGAACATCAACATAACAGGATTTTATTTATATTTAGAATTTCATAAAAAAACAACAATCCTTTCAGTACAATTAGGATTGTATCTTATAGTTGCTAATAGATATAAAAGAAATAGTTTATGGTGAAATCATTGATGGTTTTCAACCAGTTTATCTGTTAAAGAATTATTGAATAAAACAACAAAATAGACAATGATTTGAATTTTGGTTACTTGGTCAGCAGGAGCTGGAAACGTGTACTGAAAAGAGTTTTTTTGTTGTTGTTTTTTTTTTCAAACTGGTGTTTATTAACAGCTACTAAAAACTAAATAAATATTAGATTATTATGTGGTTATGTTGAGGAGCGTTTTTAATTTGTTGGTTTGAATGTCTCAGACAAGCGAGACCGCTCACCGGTGCGATGCATCATCTCCACTGAGACCGTGAAGCTCCGGGATACCATGAATCCCCGCTTGTCCACCATCTGATGATGGAAGCGCTCGTTCCAGTGGGCTGTGAGGAAACGAGCACTTATTTATGGACGTATTAAAGAAAAACAATAAACTCCATTGTCCACGTGTCGGGATCCAAACACTTACGTTTGAAAAACATAGCGTTGATGATCATGGCACCGTCGGTCTTCGCCACGTCCTTGGTGACCTCGGGCAGCTTTCCGCCGGTGGACTTGGCCGCCCACTCGTTGATGGCGTTGACGGCGCTCTTCTTATCTTTGAAGTTCACCTTGGACTGGTCGCACTTGTAGTGCTTCTTGCTGCTCTTGACGAAGTCGGCGGCGAACTTGACGGTGCTGGGTCCGTACAGCCGGCTGCTGATCTTCCAGGTGACGTTGCGGGCCTTCGGGTCGCTCACCTCGGCCAGGAGCTCCTCCAGGCCCGAGTGCAGCTGCTCGTCTTTCACCTTCGCCGCGTTCAGAATGGTCTTCACCTGAGAGGCGGTGGACGCCTTCCCCCCGAGAGCCACCAGACCCAGAGAGGAGGCCACGACCACGGGGGAAATGAGGATGTTCTCCACATTCTTCTCCTTGGCCATGTTTTGGTAGAGAGTGAAGGCCAGGTTGGCGCTGTTGTCTGCCAGGGCGGCGGCGTGGTTACTAAGGACTTTATCGGCTGATGCAGAGGTGGCAGCCGAGGCTGCTGAGGCCAGGAGAACCAGGGCCACCAGGTTTGTTACCCACATGGCGAGGAGAGTGAAACCTAAAGAGACATGAACACAAACGTCGGGTCCAGCGAATGAAGCAAACAGATGTGAAACTCCAGTCCAGCAGAAGCAGGTGGAGCAACACCGACACATGAAGTAAAGAATTCAAGGAGAACGATAGATACGGTGGTCCTGTTGAATTTCAGTCAAAATTGGAAAGTCGATATTTTTTCATAGGTCTGCTCATTATGATCGCAGTCAGTATTGTGACATCATCACTGATACCGTGTTTCTTACTCTGGCCTCGCGGTAAAGAGACTTGACTGAGCGTTTTATGTTTTATGTATGGAATTTGTATTTTCTAACTGTACCTTTAAGGTCAATGATAGGATACTTTGATAGGATACTTTGAAACGATACTCCTGCAGGCAAAAAACATATTTGATGAAGATGCATCGATACCACTTTATTAAAGGACGATTACAAATACGAGTACTAAGCTTTAGCTACTTGCAGATACAGAGTACCAATATGAGTACTTATTAACATGCTTCAGGGACCTTTTACGAGTATGTAAGAGTATGAGTACTCAGTGCAATACCGGACCTGATACCGGTATCGGTATCGGTATCGGTATCGGTGCATCCCTAACATTTGAAAAGTTAAATTGGTGGGTTTAAATCAATAGTAAATTCTACTAAGCAGGTTTGGAAGTATACGATGGAAAAGAAAGCCACATTGAGTTGAACAGATATTTTAAGTTTAGCGATATATGTTGTTGATCAGTTCATAGTATGAGCAGTGTTTTTCTGTGGAGTCTTGTAAGCTCACATGCAAGCCTTTCCTGTTGTGAGACAATCATTAAAAAGACATGTTGGAGAATTGAGATCAGACCTTGTACACTAATAATTGATTATATTTTGAACATACCTGCTTTTACATGTTGGTGAGGCTTTGTGTGTCTACCGACGTTTGACTGAACTGTTAAATTTTAGCAAATCAGAGATCAGAGGAAAATTTCTGGAATCCACAGACTTAAAGTTGACTTAATTTCTGAAGTTAAAATAAAATAAAATAAAATTTAATAAAATTTAATAAAATAAAATAAAATAAAATAAAATAAAATAAAATAAAATAAAATAAAAATTTAATTAAAAAAATAAAAAAATAAAATAAAATAAAATAAAAAATATATAAAACAATTAAAAAATAAACCCACACTGTGGAATGTTCCGTTTATACACTGAAGTTTCAGAGGCTGAGCGCAGCCAGGGCGGGTCGCCAAGCCTTTGAAAGAACATCTCCTCCATTGGACCTCAAGGCAAGAATTACATAACAGCCACGTAGGCAGCCGCAAGAGTCTCCCGAGCCAAAACAGTGGTCAGCTAAATCTCACTTCTTCATGACTTGGCAATGCAAACCATTTAAAAACTGTCTTATAGAGGAATCAGTTCAGGTTGTTGCTGATTGGTTCCCCGTGATGTGGGAAAATCGCCCACGTGGTGTTACGCCTCCACCCAGAGACCAGCTCTTATTCTGGTCCACGTATGAAGAGCGGATGTGTTGCAAGGAGAGGAAACTGCATCAAGTACGAAGGGGAAAAAAAAGCTGCTTTTGTTCTGATAGGTGTTCAGACATGCATTTGGAAAAGCATTGAGGAATTCATACCGATGTTAAATGTGACATGTTTTCAGGGGCCATGAAGTCGACCAGATAATGTAAAGCGTTATCTGTCTTCTGTGTGCAGTAAAGAGTCCACATGAAGGAGGTTTCTGTCTGAGATTACACAAACATGCTTCCTTTCGTGGGCTTTATAACAGAATGAATGAACAAGCCCATAACAAAATGAAGATATAGAAGTATTTTGCAGAGCAACCGCAGCATTTAAAAGTACTCTCTTCTCCTTTAAGTGTAAGAAGAAGATCCTATTCGAGCGCACGATACTGTTACCAGTGTTATTTTGTTTGGTCGGCTCTAATAATACCATCTGCAAGTGTGTCGCTCACAAACACGTCATGTCTCTTGCAGGGTAACAAAATGTGAATAAATGGCCACATATTCTCAGGGAATGGTTTCGTCCATCCACCGTGTTCACACCATGTCTTGAAAAAATGAACTGTTTTGGCTGCCACACAGTTCTACTTTCTATTAAAGACATCCACATGTTTCAAACTTTTTAAACATTTTCACTCACTTGAGCCCCTGAAGCTACAATCTAAAGAGCATTAAGCACGATGGCAGACAGAGAGACTTCACTTCTTGCATGCCTGGGCATTTCCCACCAGTTGAGTGGAGCCATGAACTGTCCCCCCACCCCCACCCACACACACGCACACACACACACACACACACACACACACACACACACACACACACACACACACACACACACACACACACACTCCCTGCTCCAAATCCTCTTATCTTACCTTGTTCGGTTCTTTGAATAATTCAGGAGGTTTTGACCTTCAAGCTGCTCACATATAGATTGTGACGTTGAGGTAGCTAATCGGCAGGGAACAGAAGTGCATGAGAGGAGAAGTCCTGGTCTCAGAGCAGGAAAGACTGTGCTCTGGAATTTTACTTCCACACAGGCCCACCCATTCAAATCCAGAGGCAGTGGGGGAGGAATTCTCACTCCCCGCAAGGTCCTAAAGCCTGAATCTGGTGCTCAACATGACAAGTATGGTGCAAACTGACTGAACTGTGTGTTCAGAAACAGAAACAGCAATGGCTAAAGCTGCATCCCAGAAGAGAAAGAGCACTGTTATTTGATAATTGGGTCTGGCGGTTCCACACATCACATCCACTGCTCGGTCCATTCAGATATTTTGGATTCATGCTGGAATGAGATTTAAATCGCAGCTCACTGGAGTTCACCGGTGTGCTAAAGGCTGATAAACCAGCCTGGGACAGCCGGGTGTTTCTGTGATAAACCAGTGCTGCGCCTCTACTGGAGCTCTGGTTACTTCATGTTTCAGCTGTGGAATGTAACTTCAGGAGGCAACGGGATATTCCCCAAGACAATACCATCCATTTTATAAACAATATGAGTCAGACGTTTCCCCGGGCCACACGCTGCTGAATGCTTCGGAGTGAGTAGATCTGATTGGTCCGATGGAGCAGCTTCCACGGTGGACACACACTCCCCGAGTTTGTTTGTACCAACATCTGCTGAATATTTTGTTTCTTCAGCAGCAGACTGAAACTCATCTACGGTAATATTAAAAATCATGAAGGGAAGCAGGGCGTCCATCTCTCGCACATGGAGAGTCCAACATGCAATAGAGGAGTGAGTTTTGCTCCAAGCGCAGGGGGAACAGGCAAAGTCTGAACAGAACGGCTCCTGAACTCAAAACAGGGACGTTGACTGGGACTGTCAAAGTAAAACTACCAAGTCCCAGGAGAATAGGGACTGGGAGTCATGACATTCTGGAGGAAAACGTTGTTGTTATTGATTATCTACTGAGCATGTGCAGAAGATCTATTTACTTTGGTAAATGCACCCATGCGCAGTAGCAGCATTTCACAAAAGTTGCATTTTACATTTGGAACCGTCCCCAAATGCAACAAAGGCTTTTAAAATTGACTTGAAAACTTTATTGTGTAAACAAGGCCTCAGAGCTTTGCAATGTAGCTTATTTAATGTTCTTGTTTTGTATTTATGATGTTTAATTTTGAAGAACTTCATCATGATGATTAAAGAAAAGCTGGTCAAGATCAGACATGACGACCGTCTGGTCCTCATGTCAGTGTTTCATGGACTGGCTGTCTGGAAACGGACTTTTTTTTCCCCCCATGAATACTTCCCTCTCTTCTTCCTGGTGTCATGAGCCCCTTCCTCCTCTTCCTCCTCCTCCTCCTCCTCCTCCTTCACTCTCTGTTTGGAAGGGGATCAGGCCGCAGGAAGCTCCAGAAGCAGCGGATGTGTGTCCGGTGTAACGCCACTGCTGCTCCACATGCACCTTGTCACTCTCCCTCCTTCTCCTCCTCTTCCTCCTCCTCCTAGTCCTCCTCCTCCTCCTCCTCCTCCTCCTCCTCCTTTGCAGCTGTTTTTTTTTCACCGTGGGACTCGATGGAAGGAAAACATACAGACATGATGTTGCATTGAGAATCTTTAAGGAACTCCTGATGGGTCACTGTATGAAGTTTTTATAGTTTGAACACACATAGAAGAGTGAATTTGCCTTTAATCCTGCAGAAATTTGCAGGATATTCCAGGTGAAAATGTACAAGAAGGCTCAATGTTTCTCCGTCCATCCCTCCTTCATATTTTCATCCAACAAATAATTGTGGGAAACAAAACACATCTGAAAAAACAACAAGGTTAAAGAATAAAACGCCGTGTTTCTTTGTCATTGTTTTGATATTTTTTAAGCAGCTCTTGTGTCTCTATTATAATGTTTGGAGTGTGTGTTGTTGTTTCTTTGGTTTTCGTGACCGTCTTCTGGTTGTTTTGTAAGTCTTTGTCACTGTTGTAAGAATCCCTGTGGTTTGTATGTGAAGTTGTTGTTGAGGAAAGTCAAATCATGGTAGTATTTTCCCCCACCTGGAGACGCATGTCCTCACCGAGGCCTGCATACCGGGGAGATAACCTGATGTTGTGTCTCTGCTGCCGTGTTTTGACGACAGTACAGCAGACAAAGAAAAAAGGTGTTATACAGCAAAAGCTCCATTTCTGTAAACTAAGATTTTCCAGGAGGCACATCTGGAAAAATCCACACTTTTTGATAACAAGTTCTGAGTGTAGGACGATTTCTGTTTTATTTTGTAATATAGATTCATAACTCATCACAAAACATCTACATCACACTAAATAATTTGCTCAGTTTATGTCTACGTCTCTTTACAAAACAAATGATCTTACAATCATTTTTTCAGAATTCAGTGTTTGTCAATGAAACGTGTTTTAAACACATGTTTTGTTCAGGTAAATTTAATTAAATGATTTCCGTTGACATCACAATCACCTGCAGTTCAACATCAGTACTTATACTTTAGTCATTTAGAAATTCAAAAACAAATTGAGCATCATTAGTACTGAAGTCGATTATTTGGGTCTAAATTCCCTTTCACCTGTCTAACGACAGATGATGTGCACAGAGATTACCCAGATTGTTAATCTCATATTAAGACCCCCAACCCCCAAAATGGCAGTTGACATTTGCATACAAAAAAAAAAAAATTTTCTACCATTTTACCTTTATTTTATATTTTATTTATAACATGTCACTCAAAATACAAACTTAAAATAATAAGTGATGATTCACAGAAGAAAATAAAACCTAATAGATACATGTTTTCTACTATGCATGTATAATATACAATGTACTGTTAATTTTACACTCAGGTTATATTTTGCTGTTAAAGCTGCATGCACTGGTTATTTCAATTAATTTGAGATATTTTATTCATAAACCATACTGCTCATAGTTTGTGTATAATGTGGACAGGAGCGCCCTCTGGTGGCTACAATAGTGACTTTCAGTCGACAGATAGAAGTACTTCTTATGACCAGTAGAGGCCGACAAAGAACTAAATAGTAGATGAACCCATATCTTTTTATTCATGAAATATGTCATTACTGCCTCATTTAGCACAAAACGCTGTTAAATACACAATTAAAAGTTGAATCTACGTTCGTGTACACATTCAATATTAAGATATAAAGCAGGAAATAACTCATGCAGATGTGAAACAGAATTGATCCTCTGGTTGTTTATGTAGAATTTTTGAGAGGTTTTCTTTATGTATCTTGAGTTTATAAGTGTGAGAAGCTGTCGAGGAAGCTTCAGGGCTGCTGCTGCTTCATTGTTTGAGATTAAGAGGATCTGACGTAATCATCCCAAGCCACGAGCTAATCTGTGACTGCTGGGCCTGGAATAGATCTCCTACAGACGCTCCTGTGCTCTCACTCTCCGCCAGGTGTTGGTGTCGGGACCGGCCTCCAGCGTCAGAAATATTACAGCTTTTGTCTCCAAGAGTCACCGCAAGGATGTGAGAAATGTATTTGTTTGTGAAGCACCAGAAGATCCGTCACAGTGAATTCAATTTCACCAAGCAGAGGCCGAGAAAGAAATAGAAATGGCTCCCCCTTTCCTCTGTGGAAACTTTCAATCGGATTCCTCCTCACCACCTCCCCCTGCAGGTTTTCAGATTCCAGGAAACACAAACATTTCCTAGAGATGGGGCCCAGAGCCAACCCCACCCCAACCCACCCCCGCTACTGCACCCCCACAGAGAAGTTTAATGAAATTATTCCTCCCTCAACCCCCACCTCCTGATCTTCCCTCTCCCTCCTTCCCAGCATCTACCTGACGCTGCCCTCCGACGCCTCTCAGCCCACAGGGTGCGATGAGATTTCACTTTTGTCCTCACTGTCCAATATTCTGTGACCCAGCCTGATTTATATTTAGCTGAAATGAAGCAGGGGAAGGCAACCGGCAGCAGAAGAGGGTATAAAAGGGCACCGGTGCCTCTTACGATACCGTCTCTTCACTGTTAATATCTGCAGGTCGATAATTCCACGTTTGTGACACGCCACTCTACATCAGACAAAGGGTTCGTGTCTCATACGTCCACATGAAATATCTCACCTCAGTCGTCTTTCTTAAAGATTTGTATTAAACATCAGGTAGATTTGTTACCATACACTAATGTATTTCTGCATTTGCTCTCAGAAAACGAACATTTTTAGCTTGCAAAGTCACATTATTGAGTGAAATGACTCAAAAGTAAACCAATCATTGAATAAAGAGGAGTAAAAATGTGCATGTACATATTTCTGAATGTGCTTTGAGGATTTCCCCAGTTGGATCTCCACATGGAGGATCACAGCAACATTAATAATGAAGGGATTGTTTATCAGACCCACTGAGAAAAGAGTAAAGGGTCACAAAAAAAGTCATAAAACATCAGAGAGATTTGTGAACATAAATTCAGTTCTAAAACATTAGAAATAAACTTCAAAGAGACACAAAAAAGCCACAAACAGTCGCAGAACAACCGCAAAGAGACAAGACGCAGTCGGAGCGAAACACGAAACAAAAAGAGGAAGAAAACAAC
Organism: Lipophrys pholis; assembly: GCF_963383615.2. Classification (NCBI taxonomy): domain Eukaryota; kingdom Metazoa; phylum Chordata; class Actinopteri; order Blenniiformes; family Blenniidae; genus Lipophrys; species Lipophrys pholis. The sequence continues at coordinate 2,863,804 of NC_137634.1, read as the reverse complement.
TGCAAAATGAGAGAAACCGACAACTCAGAAGGACTAAATTCAGACAGGACGGGGGGGGGGGACGGGACATAAAACAAACTTAAAAACCACAGAAGAAGAAATCACTATCGCTCCTAAACCCTCCCATCAGTATGAACTAAACGTAAGAACAAAAAACAGCCTTGAAATGACAAAACAGCTGTGAAATCACAAAAAAACCTCACAGAAAACCTGAAGAACAAAATTCACTGGTCACAATAACAATTTAAAAAAAGGCATAGACACAAAAAGGAACAAATCACACAAAGAAAACAATCACAAGCCCCCAAAATACTAAGTTGGATAAAGAGTTAATAAAAAGAAAAAAGAAAAAAACACAAAGAAAAAAGTGATAAAAACAAAGAAATAAGAATAACAGCTACAGAGAAACAAACAATACAAAGAAAGACAGAATCAAGAAAACAAACTAAAAACACAGAAACAACATGCGCCAAACTGATAAACAACAAAAACCTTCTCAACAACTTAAAAAAGCACAAACACAACAACTTCACAAAAACTCCCAAAACTACAAACTCACCTGTCTCAAAGAAACTTAAATTAATAATAATAATACAATTACAACAACCTCGAAATAAACAAACGGACACAAAACAACGATAAAGAACAACAAAGAGACACACAATCATTTAAATCAGACATTTACAATTGAATAAAACATTTTGGTTCACTGCAGCATTGTGACGGTTTTAATAGATTACTGCTTGTAAGCATTAATTTTTTTTTTATATATTTTAAATGCGTTCTTATACCCTTCATTTTAAATTCTTAACTATTTATTCTCCTGTTTAAATGGCCCTTTTTTCTTTTGAATGTGCTTTTATTTTCTTAACATCTTGTTTTGCTTCTGTGCTTTACAAGTAGTGTGTATTTTGTTGCCTTTGTGAAGAACTTTAAAATACCTTTATGTATGAATGGTGATGTACAAATAAACTTGCCTGAAGAGTTTCCATCTGGGATGAATGAAGTGGACAAGCAGACAAACAGACCAGCAGACAAACAGACAAACAGACAAACAGACACAAAACAACCCCAAAAGGACCAAAACTACCAAAAACCACACAAAAAACTTCCAAGTACACCAAACTACTACAAACAGACACAAAACAACCTTAAATGTACCAAGAAAACCCCAAAGAGAGAAATAAACACACACTGAACCACCTCAGAGAAACTGTTTCTTCCAGTCCGTCTCTCATGAAATGTTTCCCTCACTGAGATTTCTAGTTAAAGTTTCTGCTTCTCTTCTCATCCTTCCCTTCCCTTCTCATCCTTCTCTTCTTTTCTCATCCTTCTCTTCTTTTCTCATCCTTCTCTTCCCTTCTTTTCTCATCCTTCTCTTCCCTTATCATCCTTCTCTTCTTTTCTCATCCTTCTCTTCCCTTCTCTTCCCTTCTCATCCTTCTCTTCTCATCCTTTTCTTCTTTTATCACCCTTCTCTTCCCTTCTCATCCTTCTCTTCTCATCCTTCTCATCCTTCTCTTCCCTTCTCTTCCCTTCTCATCCTTCTCTTCCCTTCTCTTCTCATCCTTCTCTTCCCTTCTCATCCTTCTCTTCCCTTCTCTTCTCATCCTTCCCTTCTCTTCTCATCCTTCTCTTCTGATCTGAGTGAAAACTCGGAGATGAAGAATTGTTAAAGCCTGTGGAGCATCACCTGTGTGTCCTTCACCCAGTTAAGTGTTGCAGTGATGCTCAGGTTCAGTTACCTGACAGAGTAATTACCCACGCTGTAGAAAATGCCTGTTTGCAGCGCCGCACTGAGCGCAGCGCTGCAGGCGCACAGGGTTTGTTTGGTAGTAACTTTTTACAGTGTGGAGCTCAGCTCCTCCCTCTCGCCAGCAGCAGATTACCCGGAGTTACTCCGCTATGAACCCTCCTGTTCGTGCGTCTTTACCGGAGGACAAACTCGCAGTTCTTCCGCTCAAACGCCCGGTTTGGTGCTCGCGCCCTCCGCCGCCGCTCTTCCCCCGCCCGACGCCGTAAAGTCGTCTGATGTGCGTCGCTGGTTCGAGTCCCACCTGTGCGCAAAAGTCTCTCCAAAGTCCTTCGCCAAGACGCGCCGCTGCGTCCACATCCATGGAAATAAGCGACTAACGGAGAGAGCTGCGCACTTTTCCCCCCGCGCGTCGTCGTCCCGGGATAGAAACGCTGGAGGCCAGGTGAGCGTCTGTGCGCACTTCAGCGGATTATCTTCATATAATCTGAGGAAGTGTCTCTGGACCGAACGCAGTCAACTGTCCTCAACTCTTTTATTCCAGATTTCACAAATTGATCACGAATTTTACCTCTCTTATAAAAACAGACTAACTTTATAAGTTGAAAGAACAGAGAGGAAAAAAATAAGTGAAATAAAAGACGACAGGTGCACAATAAATCACTTCTCAGGATGAAATCTGATTCAAGCTTCTTGTTTTGGATCCTCTCATATATATTTTTTCTCAAGAATTTTACCAGCGTGGTCTAATCATAACATCAATGTGCACATTATATAACTTGTATAATAATAGTAAGTGTTCACAAAGTGCTCTGACAGTGGATATGAACCTTTCTTGTCTTCTGTAGATAAAGTAAATATAAAATTATATGATCTGAAAAAACAACTATGTTGAGAAGTTACTTCAGTAATGTAACTTTGGGATTCGTTGCAATGTTGCCTCAAAACAGAAGACGTATTTCGTATTCTATGTACATTGACAATAAATGCATTAGAATCTAAAATCTTGCATTGTATAATTCCAACAAACTTGCCTTACAACCTTAGACTGTAAGGTTGTAACTCTATAATGGATCGGAACAATTCATGATTCTGTCGGTCAGAAATAATATAAAATACACATTGGTTTAAGCTATAAAAGCTTGATGGTATAAGCAAGTATGTGTAATAATGTATAAACACAGAAAATTCAACACCTTCAAAAAAAACATCATCCAAAATTTCAAATATCATTCATTTGTTGATGATGAATGATAAAATTGTACAGGTGTATACATTCCAAAGTATTATTGAATGACCTTATAATGCTGACAGTGCATTTGCTTTTTTAATATTTCCATGAGGAACTGTATTCATATGTGATTTTATGAAGGTACTGTGTGTGTATTTGTTGATTTTAATACAGATGACATGTTCATTTATCGTTGTATTACGGCCTTTATATGTGTCACAGTGTAATACTTCACAATACACGTTTATCTGAAACAGAACTAGTTAGAGTAACTACAAGCTTCATTTACAAGTAGGATACAACATTTTCAAAGTGAAATATTGAGATTCTCTGTTTAGCTGCTCTTTTAGGTCATTGCAACTTGCCCGGCTGTCATTGGTTGATTTTCCTGCGAGAAGCATTGGAGCCAGAGTCTTAGCTGAGACCAGGAGGAGTCAAACATTTCACAGTATTTTGCACAAGAAGGTTTAATTGAAATTTGCTTTATATTCACATTGTTGTCATTTTTGGTAGTAATCGTTTGGGTTTTTGTGAAAATATTGACATTTCCATCACGTATACTCCGCGCCTGAACAGACAAAAAACTTCAGCGTTTAAAGTTAAAGGTTATTATGGCACTATTTTAGCAGTTTGTTCAAGATGAAATTGGGCCGTTTGTGGCCTCTGAACTAAAATGTGCTTGACACCCTGTTCAGGGTTAGGGTGAGGGTCTGGGTCTGCACAGGAGCTGTAGGCAAGGCAGTCCATTGGCATTGTTATTCATTACCTTCACCAACGAAAGTCGGCGCAGAAGGTTATGATTTTGTTTGTGTGTATTTATTCGTGGACAAGCAAGCGTTGATCACCCTGGTCAGTCTTGTTATACATAATAATGTTATACCGAAGACATCCAGTTGATGGAAATGACTATAAAAACAGTGTAATCACCAGTGAAAAGGTCCACGAAGCTTTGAGATGTCTTCTGACTGATTAGAGATCAATACTACCGAAGTGTTGCGGCTGAATCGGCGAGAAGGTTACCAGTTGCCATGGTTACCACATGCAGGTTAACAGAGAGACGGGGCCAGAAGACCTTTATTGGGGATCAGGTTTTCCTTTCAGAGCAAATGGATCAAACCTTGATAACCCGTTGGTTCTGTTCGTTCTTAGTACAGTCTGTCCACCGGTTCTCACTCGTCTTCCCGTGGTTTCACCTCCATTATCTCCCCAGTATAAATCATTTTCAGTGAATCAGGCTCGGTCGTGAGCCCTCTCAGAGTTTTACTTTAACGCCTCACGTCTCTCTGACACCTGATGATCCTCCTCCTCCTCCTCCTCCTCCTCCTCCTCCTCATCCGTCTCCTCGCTGTGTGGAAATGATGGGATGTGACACTAATGGAAACTCTATTTTGGGTTCGATCCGCTGAAAGATTAGGAAAATTATTAATGGATGCAAATTCAACTTTTATGAAGGAGTGACGCCCGGCAAAGAGTGACCGAGATAAAAGGCTAATAATAGACTGATATAGTGGAGGATCTGTGGCAGTGGGCTGGCTGAGACTTACTGGATTATTGTATTATTGTTCAGCGAGAGCAGAGTTGAACACAGAGGGGAGCCGAGGAGTCCTCTCAGGTAAATGTCGCCTGCAGCCAACGAGCCGAATGAGCATTCATGAAAAGATGAAAGAAGGTTAATATGGATCCTGAGGACGGGTGAACCAGAGGGCATCGAAGTCACATCTGGACGGAGCGTCTGTCCTCCTGCTTCAGCAGGTTTGTGATGAGAAGTCTCCAGGCCTTTCACGCCGTTCGCTGACAGTAAACAACAGCACAACACTGCAGACAGTTTGCAACTGAAGCTCAGAGAAACAATAGAAAATACATAAAAAATTCATGACATGCTGTGTTGGAGCTGCGAGTCCAATCAGCGCGGCTGCTGCTGATGTAGGTACAAAATCTGATCACATCGTACTGCTGACTCAGCGAGCGCAGGAAACTCTTGAAACTCCGCTGTTGGTCTGTATAGATCAACCCGCAACACTCGAGGAGCCATTCGGACCCGTTTCCCACTGAACAGAAACACTGGGAGCCGCAAAACCCTCTGCACGTATAAATGAAGATAACGGTGCATTTATCCATTTGAACATGATTACTACGTATAAAGAAAACTGGGGACTAGTCGATCAAAAAAAAAAATGAATGATTGCATTAGTCAGGACTTGAACCCTGTTAGGTAAGAATCAGAACCACCGGACTGCAGTGGCAACATGGGTGAAACAGCGTCACTCAGTTCAACAGGTTCGATTAAAGTTTTGGCCTGAATTAAATCTGCTTGTCCATTAGGGGGCGCTGTGACTCACCAAATACAGTAAAAGTCTACCAATTAATTACTATTGCAACAACACATCATCAGGAGGGTAAAACTAACCAGGCCAGCTGAGGCCCAGGACGACACATCTGTAAACATTTATACTTTAACTTGAGCCATGCATGGTATCGAGGGTATTGATCCGGACTGTAATCAATCAGGGTAAATCTGGGTCATTTCAGCCTTGTGATCATGATCCCACTAGTCCACCTGTTAAACATGTTTTCAGTTCAAGTAAAATGTTTTGGCCATTATCCGTTATTTAAATTCATTCGAAATGACAACGCCGTGTCTGCTGGGAGTACTCAGTAAGTTGTACACACAGTATCGTCTGCTATATTCATTGCTCGTGTGTAGAAATCAGTTTTATAAACCATTTATGAGCTGTTGTTGCTTTTCAGTTACTTCTTATTTTATTTTATTCCAAAGTGAAGAATACATGTTATTCCACCTTTCATCGCTTCAGGACGTTTCTTGTACTTCTTCGCTCTGACTGTGTGCTGATGTTGCGTGAACCGCTGGGCATTAATATTTCATAGCTTTATCGTGCCGGGGTGTACACATTGTTTTTTCTGAGGGTCTCTTCCAGCTCACTATTGGTGAAGTATTTATCTCAGTGTCGTGTTTCTTCCATTCTGCCGTTGTTTTGTTGTTGTTTTTTTAAATCTGCAGCAACATCTTTCTACTATTGTCTGGACTTTGTTGCGCAGGTTTATTATTAAAGCTCATTTGAGCGTCATTGCTCTTAAATAATATAAAGTCGAGTGCAAGTTTCATTTATGGAGTCAATCCTCATCATTGGTGGAATTAAAATTCATTTGGTGAAAGAGCAACGAATGCAGGTGAAGAGAGGTGCGCCTCCTGCTGTGTCAATCAGTGTTAGCTGAACACACACACACACACACACACACACACACGCACACGCACACGCACACGCACACACACACACACAGCCTGACCTCCAGCCATAATCGTTTTCCTTCCAGATAAGAACAAAGCAGCAGTTTGTTTCGTTGAGGCTCGTCGACCAGGAAACACTCTTATCTGTCTGGAGGAAATTGGTATTTATTGTTCCCTCTTATCAAAAACGATGGAACAAAAAACGAAAAAAAAAAAAACCACATCGACGATTCATTTCAGTTGTTTTCAACCACACAGGTTTTGGATTAGGAATGAGATTCATTTCCTGTCTAGAAATGGACGTGAGGGTGGGCTTGTTAACTTCCCTCTGCAGCGCCGCCGCTCTACCAATAAATAAAGACTTGGTTTTTGGTGCTATGCAGCCTCCAGTGTGTGTGTGTGGGTGTGTGTGCAGGATTTACAGGCACTCATTAGGACGCCTTTCCAGAAAAACAACAAAATCGCTTTTCTTTTCAAGAAACGTCAGCAGGTTACGTAACATCAGCCAAGTGTTTCCAGATCCATCTGACGATTTTCGACATCTACTTCATCCTCCTATTGGATCGAAATGCTTTGCAGCCAATTATGAACAGGTCGACAGTCCTTAACAAGGCAGACGCTTTTACACATGTGGGTAATGTAAGGTCACCCGTTAACCCAACGTGCATGCACTGCAAAACATGGCAGCCAGAATGTAAGATATATACAATAAATGTAGAAGGAAATTACCTAAAACTAGTCAAATCAAGCGGCTCGTAAATTTTACTTGACACTAAACCTTGAAATAACACTTTTAAATCTGAATTTAAGATCAGACTGTAAAATCAAGGACTAAAATTAAGTAAATATATTTTAAAATAAGCCAAATCATGTATGAAAATGAAAATTTTAAATCTTAGCGAGCGCCGAATAATTTGGACCTTTGAATTGGAAGCTGGAGAACCTGGAGAACCTGGAGAACCTGGAGAACCTGGAGAACCTGGAGCACGGCCACACATGTTACCGTAAAAAAATTATCAGAACATGATTTGATTCAGTTTGTTTCATGAATGGAAGAATGTGAAAGTCAAAACAGTGTGCCAGTCTCTGAAATAGTCTATATGTAAAGAAAACCTATATATATATATATATTATTCCGACTGAAACAAAAGTCAAAGTTTAAGTAAATACATCACTTTAATCATCTAGATATCTTAAATGTGGGAAATGACATGGTGATCTCATCAGCTTGTTGTCAACCGAGAATCATCGCAGTTTATCCAAATAACCGTTAAAGTGCCGGTTCTCTAACTAGTAGTTACTCTCTTCGGCACCACGGTGTTATGAACGGAAACGTCACAACCTTAAAACGGGAACCTGCTCAGAGTGTTTGTGTGTTTATAGATGTGCTAAACGATGTTCCATAAGACCGCACCGTCTCCTGCAGACACCACGTTCAGTGCCAAGACATTTTAGCTCTCCTCTACTGTGGCAACAGGTTTTTCTTCAGGAGACAGAAGTGAGTCGTCAGGCGTCTTGTTTGGGGATGGAGTCGTGCTCGCAGACGGATGCTGGCTCCCTGCTGATTTCTATTTACAACAAGCATGCGGCTTCGGGCAGGCGATGACTGCAAAACAATTCGGATACTGTTATTATGTCTGTCCAAGATGCGGCCCGCCATTGAAGTGTGTTGATTCCTTCCACAGGTGTCGTGACTCCAAACACGGCCCGGGGCGGCCGACGCATTCATGGTGTTTTGTGAAAATATGCTTCAGCAACATTCCGTGACGCGGCGTGTTGTTGGAGATTGTTTGTGGCGGAGAGCTTTTTGGGTAACGTGTGGTTCCTCTCCAGGGTTTCCAGTCCTGTGGGGGATGTTAACGGACTGGTGGCGCGTTGCGGCTGAAGGAGCATGGTGAAACACCAACCCTTGCAGGTCTATGAGAAGCAGGTCTTTGTGTCCTTTGTCACTGGGATCTATGGTTGCCGCTGGAAACGCTACCAGCGTTCCCAAGACGACAGCTCCAGGGTAAGACAACGCATCTCTTCAACATCTATGGGTGATATGTTAATAATCTGAAAATCATTTTTTTAGTCATAGTGTGTGGAGGCGTTGGACAAAAATCAATTCACACCTTTGACACGTTGGTCGTCTATCACAGGATAGCAGAATATGACACTGAGTTCCTACAATTAGACACCTTACCTGCTCTTTTCCCACATGAATGAAAGAAATCCAAGGTTTTGAAATGATGAAACATTGATGGATGTAATGAAGAATATTGATTATGTCTCGATGAAAAAATCAACAGGGGGGATATATTAACGGACTGTAGCAGGACAGAGATTGAGTCGAGGGCATGTACTTATAACGTTGTCGTTAACGACATACTTCCCCATTCCGTAGCGATTGTGAGCTAAAAATGCTGCAGAAAGTTTTCCTGATTTCGATGGAATCAGCAAACAGTTCAGGGATCTGATGGAGAAACAGACGTGATCCACAGAGGTGGTCACTGTGCAAACTCCAGAACTCAAACGCTCTGCAGTTAAAATCCCGATATCAGATGTCCGAGGACATCTTCAGTAGTATTTTGTACCACACTCCTTTAATATTATCTGGCAGGTAGTCTCTCCAGTTAGAGCTGGTCAGCGTGAGAAACCATTTTAAATACTTTACTTCTGTAATTTTGCTCGGCAGCACATGAACAGCACAGCAGTGGCTCAGATTATAGAGGCATGCGGCGTCCCCCAGGGTTCTATTCTGGGTCCCATACTATTTTATCTTATATTTACAGCCTATTGACTATATAATCGCCCCGTTTAATTCCACTTCTTAACATTCATTCATATATTTTTTTCACAAACAACACCAACAAACTGTTCAACCGTATGTCGACCGTAGTGGCCTGGCAGGTTCACGAATTAATAAAACATGAAGGTCCTGCGCCAAAAAAGTTGTTTTGGTCCTAATCAGTGGACACATCAGTGAATGTACTATCTTGAATAATAAGTTGATTTTCAGGTCTCTATACTTGTGCTCTGATTTTCACATTTGTATTTGATGCTTTTTATCTTTGATCTAATCTTTTCAATCATCGATGACACTCAGTTGGAAATCTTCTGACCACATGGCTTGTTCACCGCGTGCTGCAGGAAGTCACACTTTTCTGTTTTCTTGATTGTAGAGTGCGTCGTGACTCTTTATTAATTTAAATAAAAGTATAAATTACAAATGAATAGAGCGGGTCGTGTATTGCTTCCCGCGTGTCTGAATTGGTGACTGACAATATAAATGTCTTTGATTCTTAAAGTAAATGACCAAACCACACTACATAAAGTGAGGCCTTTTAAATGACATTTAAATGTGACTTTTAAAATACTTGTTTTATGAGCCTTGATGGGTTTGGAGTGGCGTATCAAACACAGACTTGAACAAGGACATTTCATGAAAGCGAGATGTTGTTTTAAAGTTTTGTAAAGATAATAGTGTCATTAATGCTGTATATTTGTTCTAAGCTTGCGCTCATATCTCTTGTATGTTGTGGCTCCGGGACTGGAGATCAAGGCTATATTGTGTCTCAGAACCCATTTTCACGACAACATTTCAAGTGAAACTGCATCGTTTTGTAAAAGTTTCATATTTCCATTCATTGCGGCTGATTCAGGCTCAGTGTTCACAATATTCACTCTGTGCTAACTTCTGTTGTGACCTACACTTTGGAATACATTAGGAATGGAGATTAAACAAATATCAAATATAAATCAGTTTTTAAAAAAGATATAAAAGGCCTGATTCCTGAGAGGTACAACAGCTCATGGTTGTGAGGGTTTGCTTGTTAAATGGAGAATATTGAATCAAAATGTACTGTAGTTTATTGTAGGCATCTGTGCAACTGTTGGTGTTAAATTACATTTAAGGAACTTTTATCATTGAGTTGTTGACAGGGACATAGGAGTGTTTGAGAGGTAAGAGTAAATACATCTTTACTTCTCTTTATCCCTTTTCGTTCATGAAAATGAAGATTAAGTGGATTTTTTCAATTGTTTTGTTTTTGTTTTATTCATCATTCATTCACTTTACTTTCAACAGTACTGCATTGTAAAATACAGCGTTTACTATTAGAATAACAGTACTAATAGGACCCTTAAGACTGAACTGATGAGTTTCTGCTTTGACTGTTTATAAAACTGCACATTAAGCTGACTGATAAAAGAATGAAAGCATTAGTTTTCCCATGTTTATTGTAGTTATATGCAGCGATGTGGCAGATCGTGAGCCTCCTATAGTCCACAGGTCAGCAGATAATGACACCAGGCAGTCCCGCTGAGGCTGCACTGAAACCTGAGCTCACCTCAACAATAAACGAACTATTTTCCATTTTGTCCAGAGAAGTAGGTCAGGCTTTGTGGCAGGCGGCTACACAACAGCGGCCTACTGTACAAGCTGCACACAGTAATTGCAGTGCAGTGTTTAATTGCGCCCCTTGTTTCCCCCCTGAAGTAGCAGTTATTGTTCAAAAATGACTGTTTTTCAGAAATCTCTAAGGTGTTATTACGTCTTCAATGCTCTAAAGCCGTACCATCCTTCATTCAAGCTTCAGTACTGCTTCTTTTTTTTATAAAGCCCCCCCCTCCCAAAAAAAAAATCATTAAATGCTGATGTCAAGCCAATTTATTTCTCCCGAATTCCTGAGAGACTTCCAGACCAGGCCCTAGTAACTCGTAGAAAATGATCCTCACAACAAAGCAGAATCGGAGCAGTGTGTTGGAGTGTAAACCGGAGCCAGACGCCCAGCTGTGCCGGACCCCCGCGGTGCAGCCCACGGCTCCTGCTGCTGGATGTCTTCTTCTGCACAAAGAACCAGGCGCTGGGCTGTAAATTAGCCCATTTACCCACTGTGTGAGCCGGGCACTGATGATGTGCTGACCGAGAGGGAAAAATGCAAGCCCACAGCTGCCTGTCTCATTTACAAAGCTTCATGTGGTCTCATGCACACACACACACACACACACACACACACACACACACACACACACACACACACACACACACACACACACACTGCTCAGACTTTAGCAGGGAGGCCAGCATTCATGAAATCAAACACTGTCTCTTTGCTCTACGACACTATATCTCGCTGGTTTTAAATGGACTTCACTTCTCTTCTTTGGTCTGACTTGTGATGATCTGATGTTTCTTTTACTTTCCATTATGGGAGATATGATAAAAACAGATTTCTTCCACTTTTAACAGATATCTTTTCATTTGATTCTGCTGTTGTAATATTTTTTTGAATATCTTTAGTCAAATCTACCGACATTCTTCCTCTTTCTGTTAATTTCTGTCCGTTTGCCTGGTTGGCGTTGCTCAGCTGGCGCTGACCTTGCCTGACCTTGCCTGCTCCGGGTCTGAACATATTCATCACCGGAGGAAGGGAGAGGAGTTTTATCATACGGTGGAGTCAGCACAAAGATCAGGATTGATGGTCACTGTCAGAGGCCGGGTACCGGCGGCTCTAAATGGAGACGTTGAGGGAGCTTGGAGCGCCGTGTATCACTCTGGTGAAAGCGTGAGACGACACACCAGCTCGCCTGAAAAATGAATGATGGCCGACATTGAGATCTTCTTTTTAAGGTCTGGACAGTGTGATATGGTGGTGATGACAACGCTGGATTAATGTAGGAAAAGAAGAAATGAAAGAGTGCTTGCTTACACTGTGAAAAATTAACACGTTGGCATCAGCCCCGGACCTGACAAAGATTAATCCTCCTCCAAAGAGTCAAACGTGCAAGCAGTGTAGTGAGGAAGCAGCCGGGGGGCTTAAACAGGTCGAATTTGTACATAAGCATTTTCCCACTTGTTAACCTTTCCTGCTTCAGCCTCTAAACCGCCGTCAGGAGAGTCGCAGGATAAGCTCATGCTGCTTTGCAAACCAGGACGTCGGAGCTTTTATGTTCCTGTTGCTGCAGCTTCTAACAGGTTTGAAGCTAGTATTTTCAGGTTAACTTGTTTTTGTGGTCAAAATTCAGTTCAAACTTCAGAACTAATTTAATTAAAACTGATAAAAACATCTAAAATATCCAAGAGATCATCAAGAGGTCATCATTTAATGAGATGCATTAAGTGAGATTTATCCTCACGAGTATTATTATTACTTACTTACATTTCAGCCTTCAATAAGTTGTCCCAATACTCACAAACATTTTCATATACACGGTGGCCAAAGTTTATTATTGATGATTTACTTTATTTCTTATTTCATTAGCACCATTGATGTTTGCTTGTTTATTTCTATTTGTTTCTACTATTTCATCACATTATTATGTAGCTTTTTGAGCATTTCTTTAATGATATTTGTTTAATTTGTGACATTTTTGTCATTTTAACAAGAACATCAGAGTTCAGTGAATAAAATGGATAGATTTTTTATGTATATATGATGGCTGTCTGGGGCTCAATGCGCTTTAAAAGGAAAGTTAATATTCATTGAGTCATTAGTTGAGAAAATGGAATCTTTTTGATTTTATGTATTTTTTGTTGTTGAATTGACTTGATCAGCAGAAAACGATCAACATGATGACGTTTGAAATGAAAACACATTTTTTTTTCGAGTTTTAATTTCAGAATAGTTTCTCGTTTACGTGGCGACATTTTGAAAACGATGTCCGTTTACACAGAAACAGCAGAATCGCTGAAAAGGATGTAGTTACCATGTTGGGCCACACGTGAGTGCTGTTGTTTGTTTGTTGCAATGAAACCACACACACATTCAGCAGAGAACAATACATCATCAGCATTAACAATGGGACTATTTACTTCAGCTGTGGTGTGCATGCGCAGTAGCAGCATTTCAAAAGAGTTGCATTTTTCACAGTTTCCACAGAGTCTAAGCATTTTCAAAAAGTTCCACCTTGAGAGCCATTTTGCATTTTCTGTGGCTCCGAACATTATTGTCGTGCAAACAGACACTCAAAGCTGTACAACAGTTTTCCATTTTCACTTGAAAAATCTCAGTTGGGGATCACTCCACCTTTCTCTGGTGACCCATCGTCCAATCAGAAGTCCTAATCTGCCAAAATCCCTATTTTCTGAATAACAATGTTTCCACCTCTTCTCTAATCTGAGGAGTTTTGCAGAAAAACAGACAAACTTACACTCGCTTCACCCGGAATGAAAACCTGTGTGAAAAAAGTAGTTGCATCATGACAGAACAGTCTAGAAATAATACACATGTCAGACGTGCTGCCTCTCTAATTCATGTAGATTTGCAAATTTGAAGGGGATGAACTGTCAACGTGACTCTGGCTCGGTGCCTTGCAGCCGTGTACCGTTAGCTCCGGCTGCACTGAGCTGCAGGTAAACCAATTAAACAAACAGCCTCCCGCGCCGTCATATTTCCTCCTCGGCTGCCATGTTTCCAGCTGCTGCCTGTACGTGTTTGACCTTTCCCGTCCGCGGGTTCATCGGCGACTGTATCCCACGGATTCATCAGCCGTTTTGCTCTTCAGCCGCAAACACATGTAATCATCTCCCTGCCTCTTATGTGAGCTGCGGGGGGCGCTGCAAGGCTGACCGATGCTCGGCGGGATGTGTTGACCGGCCTATCATACTCTACACCTCCGGTCACATGGCATTAGCAGATAATCCCGTTAACTACTGAAGGGAGGAGTCCTTGAAGGCAGCACAGGCTCTCCTCTGCACCTTTGGCCCGCATGGCGAGCCGGAAGTCTGTTAAAACCCAACAATAAGCCAACGGCACATATCTTATACTCAAACAGAAAGTACTTTCCATATTTGGGTTCAAATATAACTGAATGTTGGTTAATGTTGGTTTGGTTTAGTGCAAAAATACCTAAAACGACTCACAGACGAGGCTAAAAAAGGTTTTAAATGGTTTCAAACGGACAATGTCTCTTATAGTTTTCACTGATATTGCCTTATATCTATGTACCAAGTTGTAAACTAAAATACTTAAATATGAGCGTTATATATAAACAGCTCTTCGATTAAATACAGATTGCAATGACGATATCAATGTTTTCATTAACCACAGTTTTTAAATACACAAGCATGAGAGAACTGTTTAAAGATAATGACGTCTCTGTTCAGAATGATCATTAATATTCTTCTTCATCAAATGGTTAAGAAATTATTTGTGTTTAGTATTTTGTCCTACATTTGAACATTTACGAGCTTAACTTTTTGAGATTATGTGTAAAATATTTGTAGAAAATCTGAGATGAATAGCAGGAAGGAAGTTATGAATCCCACACAGTTTTAAAATGTGGGACTGATCGTATGATTCGGTAAAGTATATTATTTGAGGTGCCAACATGCTACGAGATGCTAATTTGTTTTAACGAGACCCCGTTTACACGACGTGAAAACTCGTCATTTTGGCATTTTGATTTTCCAAGATTTTGCGTTTACATGGAAAAGTTTTGAAAACGATTAAATTTACACGGAAATGGCAGAAGCACAGAAAATTGTGTCGTTTTCCTGTCGGGCCACTAGTGGGTGCTGTTGGTTGTTTTTGTAATGAAACCACACACATGCATTATATCTAGTAAAAATACCCTGTTTTTGCGTTTTTTTGTGTCAGAAATGTTTTGAAAACAACGTAGCTCCACTAAAAACACTTAAAGGGTAGTCGGAGAGGTTGTACACAAGGATAGAGTCACCAGAGACCTTGAGGGAAGAGAAGAGGCACAGAGGGGAATTACTGGTATGAAGTATTTTGTTAGTAATATTTCCAGGCTGAAGGATCCGAGTTAGCAGACTGTCTTACATCAGTCTGATGCTCCCTCATCCCACCCTGACCAGTGTTTGTTGTTGTTGTTGTTGTTTGTTCCAGTGGGAGTGTGCATGGTTCATCATCCTGTGCAGTTCCTTCCTGCTGCTTCTCCTCTGGGCTTACTTCTGGCTGGTGGCCAAAAATGATTTCAACGACTTCAACTGGTGAGTCACAGTTTTAGAATTAATTAAGATTTTTAGGCGTAAATGAAAAGCTTTTTTTATTGTCCGCATGTGTGATGAAGGGTTAAACATGAAGTCTCAATCAGAGGGGCGATTACTTTAAAGAATTTTACACTTATAATGATTTTCTGATTTCCAAAGAAAGAGCAATAAAATGTATACTTATACAGATAGATGAAGCCTTCATCTTACCAAACTAGATTGTTAAAATCTCTATCCTGCAGCAGCTTCATGCTCCATCATACGTGAGTCAGTTCTCGTTTTAAAGGGGTCATATTATGCAAAATCCACTTCCTAAAGGTTTTCCAACAGTACTAATCGTCCCCATACCTGGACTGACGCCCCAGAAGTGAAGACAGTCTGTCCTCTCTGTCCCTGGCTGGTTTCAGGTTCTAGAAAGTGTGTTGCTCCAACCAGCCAATCAGAAATCAAACCCTATATAGTGTCATCGGGGGTTTAGCCAATCCTAATCAAGGTAGGCCCTCCCTTTGACTCCTCCCACAATTAGGCAGCTCTGCTCTGGCACATGGCACCACGAGAGAAAGTGCTTCATGCTCTTCCCAAGATGGGCATGTGTGGGCGGAGCCAGTCCAGCTCACACAGACACAGCAGATTCTGAATGCAGCTCCTATGATGCAATATTCAAATGGAGGAAAATCAAGGAAAAGCTGGATTTGGATTTGGACCAATGAGACGATGTGAAAGTGTTGAAAAGCTGGAGAATATGACCCTTTAATGTTGCAGGTTGGTGTACAACCGTACCGGAGAGTGGCGGGACGAGACGCTCCCCATCGTGGCGTCCACCACCGTGGGGTTCAGCTACATCACCTTCTTAATGGTAACAGCTTTTTTCACACAGTTAAATGTTACCAGACTCTCTTATTGATCAGTCAGTTTATACTTCACTGCTTCTTTTTGCAGATTTTGGCACTATTTCATATTACCCTGGGCCAGCAGCTGAACCTGTACTGGGTTCACAAGGTGCATAAAGTCACATTTATAATTTGTTGCCACAGATATCATTTAAACACACTTTAGATGTGAAGAAGTTCCTCACTGTGTTTCCTGTCTGTGCAGATCGGAGTGTTAGCCACGCTGCTCACCACCATCTCCGGGGTTGTTTCTGTCGATGACGTGTGGGGGGACGAGTGGGACATCCTGCTGGTGTCTCTGCAGGTCGGTCTGACGTTGAAAAGTAATATTCTTTTTGCAGAAATACTGCAAACCCATCATCTGAATGTGGTGGAGGAATTAACCAAAGTTGATAATGTAACCAGCTGTCTGCCAAACTGCCTGTAATACCACTTTGGAACACAGGGTGGTGCAGTGAATCATTCTTCCTGCATTCCCTCAAAGAAAATAGGATTTGAACAAGAACAGACTTACTGTAAAACTGGGTGAAAATATCAGGTTAACTGAGTTATGTTAATGAAAACTATCAGGAGGAATAAGGAGGTCCTGGATTCCGCTGATAAATAACCACCAATCAGACTCCAGGATTCTGACCGTGTGTTTCCAGTCCACAGCGCCGTTCCTGCACATCGGCGCCCTGGCAACCGTCACTGCAGTCAGCTGGCTGATCGCCGGCTACGTGGTCCGCAGAGAGAGATCCAGTAAGTGCTGGCGTCCTTTCTCCTCAGATCATCGCATTTCTAAATGTTCTTCTCCTTTGTGCCGTGCCACTTTTTACATCTTCATGTGTGTTTTACATTTTGGTGATTCAAACTGCATCAACAACATGAACCGTCACACACATCTTGTATTTTAACGTCTCAGTAAAGCAGACCTGCCACATTTCACTGTATATTGCACCGGAATGTTTCATTAAAATGTATTTTATGTTGAGATAGGGCTGGGTGAAAAAAAAGATTTTTGATTTTTTTTTTTTTTCTCAATCTACTGAAAAATGACAATATTGTCAAAAGTGCAACTTTATTGCTGTGATTGTCCTCAGAGCTAAAATACATACAAATAATCCCAAAATAAAAAGTAAATGAGGCTCCGTCCTCAACAAATTCACGCTTCAACTCAGGTTTAAGCAAAAGTGCAACAGCACCCGAATTTTCAGCTACAAATTCGATAAATCGATTAAATCAATTTTCTGCCCAGCCCTATGCTGAGATTGTGCTATTTTTTTCCAGTACTAATTGCCCATTCTTGAACATTTTTTTATTTAAAAATAGAGAATTCTTATCTGTGCCAAAACAAAGATGTAATTATATGAAACTCCTGGCATGATTTTTGAAGTTTTAATCTGTGACGCCACCAAAACCTCCCAAAGTTTTTCCCTGAGCTGAGCTGAGCTGCTTGTGACTCCTGAAATTGTCCTCCTTCTCTCTCTGGCAGACATCCAGATGTTTTTGCTGGTCGTCTACGCCCTGGTCCTCCTGGCCCTCTATTTGGCGCCGCTCACGTTCACCTGCCCCTGCATCATGGACCGGAACAGCCTCCGACCGCGGCCGGCCATCATCGGCCGGCGGGGAGCGCCCATGGTGAGTCGCTGCTTCACTGTGGAGAAAACGATCTGGATGAGCGACGCGGTGAAACTCGACACAGTCAGGAACTCTCTGATGTACATTTTCTGCACAAAACATTTGTTAAAAGCTTTTAATATTACAATGCAAACGACTGTAAGCTTTTATATTCAGCCTGCGACGGTCGTACCCATTACAATTTTAGTCGTTCGTTATAATCTTGGTAATAATCTCATTTTGTCTGAATATATGAGTTTTTCTCCAGGTACTGTGGTTTTCTCTCACAGTCCAAAAACAGACTTTGAGATTCATTTGTGTAATTCACTTCCTCCAACGTCACACCCTGTCGCAAACATGAGCCGTTATAACGCTTCAGTTGTTTCACCACAAAACATCGTGGTGACGAGATTAAATCTGTGGTCACGTTTTAAAATGAGTCAATTTCATATACAAGTTAATCCCCATTTAGAAATATTAATGTTATTGATTATATCATCACATACAGACCAGTTTCATCTAAAGTGACTCGGACAGGGGAAATACCATACCATAATAACTTTTAAATTAAACTTTTAACATTTTCCTGTGTTGTGACGCAGAATACACGCGATGACAATGTCTTTATATTCACAAAAAATAAATAATTACAACCAAAAATCACAAGCCAATTTTAATGAAACCTTCTGGTGCAAAATACAGTGAAAAGTCCCCAAAACGTCTCCTGTAACTGTTGCATTATGGGTGGTTTTACAGACTCGCCCTGGCCACATGGTTTTGAGGCGAGTTTGATAACAACCTCATATCTTTCATAGCAGCATCACTGAAAACTCAACTGTCCGCCACTCAAGAAATTTGTTTAAAAGAAAAAATATCTTGAAAATAACCATCAGAAACTGCGCCCTCCTTGCATGTTATATCACATTCTGTACATTTCCCACCCCCCTCAGTGTTCGGCTGCTCAGCCATGGGTTTTGCTTTTTCTGTTATTGACCTGAATGTGTTGCTTCTGTTTGCTGTAGCTGGCTCCAGAAAACACGCTGGTGTCCTTCAACCGAGCCCTGCAGCACGGAGCCGGCTCTCTGGAGGCCGACGTCACCATCAGGTCATAAATCACACTTTAATCACGTCTCATTCATATTTCATACGTTCATTTAGCTCAGAGGTGCCACATATAGCAGCTCCCAGCCGAAGTTGTTCATTTTAATCAGCGAGATTCTTAAAATTAGATCTAGATGGATGTACTGTGATAGACTTTTCTATTCCTGACGTTTTGCCGGCACAGTGTGGACGGCGTGCCCTTCCTCATGCGGGATCGCACCTTGCGGCGGACCACAGACGTCAGCAGAGCCTTTCCAGGCCGACAGCATGAAGACGCCTCCTTCTTCAACTGGACCGAGATCCGCTCTCTGAACGCCGGCCAGTGGTTTCTGCAGGTAGGAAACACTCCCATCATATGGACCTCCAAGCAGGAGTGCGACGGAATGACCAAACTACTGTGAATAGTGACAATTTACACGCACCCCCAGAGCGACCCCTACTGGACGGTGGACACGCTGACGCCGAAGGACCGGAGCCGCATCGGGAACCAGACGGTGTGCGGCCTGGTGGAGATGCTCCGCCTGGCCTCCAGGACCAACAGCTCGGCGCTGCTCAACATCCGCCGGCCGCCGCCGGAGCACCCGCGCCACCGCAGCTGGTTCATGGACACGCTGTGGGCCGTGCAGAAGGCAGGCATCTCCCAGAAGAGGGTGAGGACTGTAGGTGCCTCCATCTTTACCCTTTGACTTTGTGAAGGTGCTGCAGATGGTAGCGTCAGCGAGAGTCAGAACAGTCCCCGTTAAGCCCCGTTAGAGCCCGACATGTAACAACAACACAAAATGTAACAACGACCCGAATTGTGATAAAATCCAATGTAATAACACCTGAAATGTAATAACTGGTTGATAGTGTAACAAAAGTGCTGAGCCTGAAATGTAATTAAAATATTAATTAAAAACCAAAATGTAAAAACTGCTCAATAATGTAACAAGACCCTGAGCCCAAAACTGTAAAAACTTTTAATATTACTTTATGAGGCAGGCAAAATATTGTTCCCCTAGTTTTGTAAGAATGTTATTACACTATAAAGTGAGTCATTGATTTATGTTTTGAACTGAACTGAACTTAAACTGTTTCAGTTTGTATAACACTGAAAGAATGAGTTCTAAAAGTTTGGACTACTCGCCTTTTACCTGTATCTATATACAATTGATGGTATTTATGTATGATTGCTGTTGCCCAAGTCATTTATTGTCTTTTCTTCTCTATAATCTGTAATCTATTTCTCCAATCATCCGTACAAAATAATGTATAACGTTAAGCATATTAAGATCACATCACTTTTTACATTATTGGGCAGTTATTACATTTTGGGTTTTATTCCATTATATTTTATAACATTTTGGTTGGTTTTTACGTATCGGGCTCTAAAAAAAATCCGCTTTAATAAACTCACATCCACAGATGACGCTTGTTTTAGATTCAAACAGCACCTCATATTCCATCATCTCCAGACAGGAAGTGTGTTCAGCGTCCCGTCTGATTGGTTCCTTCCCTTTTCCCCGTGCGTGTGTGTGTGTGTGTGTGTGTGTGTGTGTGTGTGTGTGTGTGTGTGTGTGTGTGTGTGTGTTTGCCAGGTGACGTGGACCCCGGACACGGACCGGGGGAGGGTGCGGGGGCTCCAGCAGAGCGCCAGCGACAAGCTGTCGGTGAAGGAGATCAGGCAGAGAGGGATCACCAGCCTGACGCTCCACTACAGCAAGATCAGCCTGAACGACATCCAGTAAGAGCGAGCAGCCGCCGCCGCCGCCGCCGCCGCCAGTCAACCCAACATGCAGGACGATGATGTGGGCGTTTATCCAGACTATCCAGAAGTCTTGGCTGCAGCAGTAAACATTTAGAAAAGATGCGAACGTTCAGATTTAGAATCAGTGGTAACAGAGCCATTTAACTTTGGATTAAAAATAGACTCAAACTCAACTGTTCTTCATTATTCCAGACAAACAAACCAACAGTGAATAATCCCAAGCCCCGGCAACACAATGCTCAAGCAATCCCACTGAAACATTCTGGTGATTCGCTCATTTGAGCCACTGAAACACCGACGCAGGATCACATCAGGGGTCTGTAACTCTTTAGCCCCACTGCAGCGGCTCCATGAAGCTTTCATGAAGATTATATGTGAATGAACATTTCACTTATTTTTTATTAAATTTACACACATGAGAAATTCTCAAAAGGACTCCGAGCTCTCGACTGAAAGGGGATTTAAAAAAAAAAGTAAATAAGATCTAAAAAAAACAAACGTAAAAAAATGATAAAACACTTTCAAAAAATGAAAAGACTCGAGTTTCTAAAAGACAAAACGTCAAAATTGTCTACAAGAAACTGAAAAAGAGTGAAACTGCTAAAATCAGGTGCGAAAAAAACAGGTCAAATGTAATGAAATGTTCAACTACTCTGTTACTCTGAACTGTAAGTCAAACTTCATAAATGAAGTATATGTGTTTCAAAACTATATATGAAACTTTTAAAATTTAAACGATTGACTGGTCCTGCCCAACTTAAGATCAACGTGACCCCTGAACGCAAATGTTTTAGACAAACACATTAAAAAGTATTATAAAGTATTCTAAAGTATTATAAAGTAGGCATACTGTACTTTTCTCAGCTGGAATTGTGCAGATTAAAAGGTCTGTCTCCGTCGTTACATGATTTTGACAGTGTACGGCTGTACTTCAGTACGAGTAAAACGTATATGTTGAAGGTGTAATTGATTTGGCTCCTCCCCTCCAGGAAGTACCGGGCCAACAACGTGAGCGTGACGGTGTACCCCGTCAACCAGCCGTGGCTCTACTCCACCCTGTGGTGCAGCGGGGTGCCTTCCGTGTCCTCCGACGCCCCCCAAGTCCTCCGAAAGGTGCCTTACCCCATCTGGCTCATGGTAAACACACACACACACACACACACACACACACACACACACACACACACACACACACACACACTCACACACACACACACACACACACAGGATCTGAAGTTAAAGAGCAGCTGTCGTCTTGCTTTGTTTTGGCCTGAGTGGCGGCGGCGTGTGATCTCTGCTCGCCGACCTCCAGCAGCTCTCACTGCAGACCCTCTCTCTCTCTCTCTCTCTCTCTCTCTCTCTCTCTCTCTCTCTCTCTCTCTCTCTCTCTCTCGTTGCAGAGCCGGAGCGCTTACAACTTCATCTGGATGGCCTCGGATCTGGTGTCTCTCGCCGTCGTCATCGGAATCTTCTGCTTCCAGAAGTGAGTCTCCATCGTGCAGGTCAAAAGTTTTAAGGTTTTGAGGTTCGGTAAGATTTGAAATACACAATCTTTCATTTCAGAGATCACAAAGCTACAAACCAGCACAGGAAGTCAGAAAAATCTGCTCTGACACCAAATTCAGTTAATCTAGATTTTATGTTTGCTTTGTTTTTTTTTAATTCACATTATCTGACGTTTTCCACCCTAATCTCCAAATTATAGATGAATCTAGAGCACAGCAGAAATAATAATAATGATAATTGATCATAGTTATTACATACAAACCAATACAATTTAATAATATATTACTTCACAATGAAAGTATTTGTTAAATAATAGTTGGAATTTTCTTAGAGGAGTATTCGTTTCTAAGTTTAAACCTTCTCTTTTTTGGGGCTTGTGAGAATTTATTATTATTATTCTTGATAATTTTTGTTCAGTTGTTTCTGTTATTGTTTTCCATTTTTTTCATTTTCAAAATACATCAAATTCATTTTTAAAATTAAAATGGAACAAACTCTAAAACATCTATGTATTCTAGATATATTTAGAATAAAGTAATAATTTTTGGGGTTTTAAGTTCTTAATTAAAAAAAAAAAGTCAAACTAAAAGTATTTAAAAATATAAAAATATTTCATTTTAATTTTTCTTTTACTTGAATATAATTAAAATTACAAGCAAAATAAATCCTTGAAAATGTTTTAATTTAAGTGTAAAAAAAAAATTAAAAGCAAAACAAACTCTTTTTAATTCTTTAGTTTCTTAGATGCACGTGGACATAGTGCCGTTGATGTCTGTCGCCCCCTGGTGGCTGGTTGCAGTAAATGCAGTAAATCAAATTTCTGACGTCAACATTTCTAAAAGATAATTTCTTTCTCAGTTATATACTAATTATCAGGGTGTTTATTCACTAGATGTTTGGACTGATATTTCACTGAAGGAGGAAGCAAAGATGCAACTCCAATATCTAATGTAATTTAATTGATTTATAACAATTTTACTTCTCCAAAGAGAAGTTGGCCTCAGTAAAAAAATTTAAAATCAACTCCTTCCTTTTTTATTCATGAAAATATGAGAAAAACTAAACTGGCTGTGGAACGTGTCTTTAAAATTGTTTTAAGGATATTTTTGATGTATTTTTTTGAGGCCTTTCTTAATCACAACAGTTGATGTTTGGGTTTGCCTGCTCTGAGTAATAACTTTATTAATAATTATAATGTATAAAGCAGTGGTTCTTTTGTATTATCTGTCTCATCCATCTTCATTTACAGTTTCTGCTCCGAATCACTGCTAAAAGTGGGTTGAGGGGCTTTTTATGTCTCCAAAAAAAATACTAATAATGGCATGGAAAGGGAATAACTCCCAACAAAAATCCCCATTTTGACCTATATTTTAGTACCCAAAAGTCTGAAAATGTTCACATGCGGTATAACAGACGTTTTAAATAAAATCTAGTTTAAAAATAAAATCTAGTTTAAAAATAAAATCCTCTTTTTCACCTTCCGTCAATCATCTCTTCTGGTTTCACTCTTATTTTCTCCACTAATCCACCTCTTATCTTCATTCACATCCTAATTAATTCATTTCTCTAATATCAGTTACATTCCTTAAAAAAAAAAAAAGCTATTTTATTAAAACTTTCGGAGGATCGGATGCTATCTGGGTCCCGTTTTGTCTCGCGGGCTGCAGGTTTGACTCCGCTGCACTGCTCCATCTTGTGGCGAAACGTGGTATTACAAGGTGGAAGGTTTACTAAGAGTTTGCTGCTTAAATATTCCCTCATGTTTTTCTCTTTGTGAACCCTTATTGTAAAAGTTACTAAATATTTGTGCTTGAGTTAATCTGCTTGATTAAAGTTAACATTTGCATGATTTTGTATAAATCTGCCGCAGTAATACGAGCCTGTGTTTCTGCTGAGCCTCTTGAGTTTGACTTTTCTACTTTTTTTTTGTAATTCTTCTTCTGTCTTTTGTCTTCTGGGTGTTTTTCTGCATTTGTCCTCCACGCTGTGACCTCTCTCTCTCTCTCTTCTCTCTCTCTCTCTCTCTCTCTCTCTCTCTCTCTCTCTCTCTCTCTCTCTCTCTCTCGCTCTGCCTGATCTGCATGCAACCTTCCTCTGCTGCCCCCCTGGCATCTGTCAGCTATCATATGATCAGGTAACTGCTGCGTCTGCCTTGGCCTTTGTTTCCTGCCTCCTCGTCTGTCGTCCTCCTGCTTCCTCCGCCCGACACCCCGAGGCCCGTCCTCCCTCTCCTCTCCTGTCCTGTTGTTCTCCTCCTCCTCCTCCTCCTCCTCCTCCTCCTCCTCCTCCTCCTCCTCGCCCCGCCGGGCGCTCGCTCAGCCCGGTGAGGAGGTGCAGCAGCAGCAGCAGCAGCAGCAGCAGCAGCAGCAGCAGCAGCAGCAGCAGCAGCAGCAGCAGCAGCAGCAGCATCAGCCTCCGTCACTCTCTGCGCTCATGACGACTCTCTTGTGTTTTCCAGATGGAGGATGAGCGGGATGCAGACTTACAACCCCGAGCAGATCATGCTGAGCGCCGTGACGCGGCGCTCCAGCCGAGAGGTCAACATCATGAAGGAAAAACTCATCTTTTCAGGTGCCGGGGATCAATACCGTCTGATTGGTGGAATCTGTAGTGGAATCGCTTCTCCTGAACACTGAAGACATTTAGTGATAAAATCAGTAGATTTCACCTTTTATTTACTAAGATTTCTGTGTGTTTTAACCGTTTATTGGGCTTTATTTACTAACGTTCTCATTTCTCACTAACTAAATATCTTTTATATACACAATAGTATGAACAGACTATACATGTAATATAATTTCATACTTATATTACTGGGATGTTTTCTTGTTAAAAATAAAAAAAACTCCTTTTCCTTTTAAGTGATTGAGATGTTTCTACGTAGACGTGTGGCTGTTTCACCCGGTGACGTGTTTTTCCGGCGTTTTCCAGAGCTGAACAACGGGCTGGGAAGCTCGGAGGAGCTGTCGCTGTATCCCGAGAACGGCTACGCCAGGTACTCTCAGGGAGGCCTCAGCCGCTGAGGGAGCCGCCGCTGAGGGCGCCGCCGCCGGAACGTCTGGGACAGTCCGGACGCTTCGTCCAGACGAGACGCTTCGTCCAGACGAGACGCTTCGTCGGTCCAGAGCACCCTAACCCTAACCCGCCGTCTGAGGCCACGCTTGGTCTTTTTCACTCAGTTTCATCGGGACGCCGTTTCGTAGGAGTAGCGGATCGTGGATAAAACCCGGCTTTGTTCGAGTGACCTTGTGTTTTTAATGTTTTTCCTAACAGAAGGAACTTGATGTAAATATGTTTCTCATGCTTTTTTTTCAGTGGTTTGAACTTATAAACTGTGTTATTCTTCGTCGTTAGAGCAAAACTGATTTGCTGCTGTTGGTGAACTTTATGGAGATTGTCTTTCTGCCTCTTCTCTGTCTCGCCATGATCGTTTCCCTTCATGGTTCTATTAACGACTTTTCACGTGGCTGCCTTCCTTCAACTCATGGACTTGCTGAGTATTGTTGAAGTACTTCTGAGTAGTTTTGTAATAGATGCAGTTTTCTAGCAGAACTCTTTTAGCTGTGGACGAGTTGATTGTTCAATAAAAAGGGATGTTGTGGGGTTTTTCTCTCGAAGCGTCTGCTTTTTCTTCTATTGATGAAATTACCCAGTAAATCTGCAAGAGAACCTTGGAGATAAAAAGTCAGATTTTCTGGATTAAAGTCAGAATTTTTTTTAAAAACAAAATCTGAGTTTTGAGTTAATTTCTCTAATTGTTGACTTTTTCCTTTAAAATCTGATTTGTCAATGTCTCACCTCATGTTTCCTATTAACCAATGGCCTTCTCCCTCTGGGTTCTCCCATCGTTGAGTTCCACCTGTGTTCTTTGTATTTTATTTCCTCAAAACTGCCTTCTGATTTCTCCAAGTAAAGTCAGGATTCTGAGAAAAGAATCCAGAATTTTGACCTTAAACTGATTTTGGAGAGAAAAAAAGATCCAAAGTCTGAGAACATTTTAAAATTGTTAAATTTCCCCTGAAAACTGACTTCAAAATTCTGACTTAAAGAATTTAGGGTTTTTTCCTTTTTTTTTTTTATTTATTTATTTTCCTAAAAAAGAGGAAAAAAAGACTTTAGAGATTAAAATTAGAATTCTGAGAAAAAACACCAAACTCCTCGTGAGTTTCAGAACTCAGTGTTTCAAGTAAAAAATGTGATAAATACACTTTGAGCTCGCTGCCACGAGGAACCAGCTGCTAGTTAAAATACAGTTCATTCGGTCAGCGACATGCCGGCGGTGACCTCTGACCTCCGGTCAAGGTGAGGAGGGACTCGACCCTCCGTGGATGAAGAGGGTCTGGAGGGTGAATCCTCTTGGTGCTTGAAGGTCACAGAGTTCATTCACAGCTCATCATTTGTACTCTGATTACAATCCAAACAAAACTGTCTCATTAATTGTTTTATTTCAGAAAACATATGAATTTAACCAACATGTCCGCCCAGCCGTGGATCAGAGCGACGTCTTCGTCTCACATCAACAGCGGGGAATTAAAAAAAAAAAACACAACTTTGGAAGAAGAAAACAAACGTGAGCGTCTCATCCTCGTGACTCGGTGGCGTCGGCCGGTCCAAGGCTTGCGGAGGGGAAATGAAGCTCCGCCTCCTCCACGCCGCCGTCGGACCCCTCGGATGCCATGTGGCAGCCGGAGTCCCTCGGACAGTTGTTGATGTTGGCCTTCACGTTCTCGCCGTTCTCCCAGTCGACCTCGCCGTCCAGCTGCCGGTCGGCTGTGGAGAGAAGGAGTGATCCTCTGTTATCACTCCTGAACGGCTCACTCCTTCCCTGGTGCGTCCTGTTCTATTCTCAGATACGCTGCTCCAGGTCATCCTGTTATCTCTGACCTCTTTAGCCGCTGCAGCCCGGATAGCCTCAGCGTCTTATCCACTCTAGGCCTGATGTCATTTGTACCGTTTCCCTTTTTGAAACATCTCAGCGGGTTCTGTCGGTTCTGATTACCTTCGCCAACCAACGTGTATTTTACCAGCTTTTCGCGAAAACTATTAACCCGAATTGAATGAAATCTTCAGGGATGATTTGTCATCATTCAAGGACCAATCAATTACATTTTGGGACGTTAACGACAAACCGATAAATCGTTTTTGCGTCTGCTAAAAGAAAATCCCACACAAAGCGGATGGGAGAGGTACCTCATGGGTCAAAGGAGATCAGCGTCTGTTGCCATGGAGACGCTCCGTAGCTCGCAGCCAATATCTACACCGTTGTGAGCTCATTGACTCGGGTAGTGGTTTATCTGTGTTTCACTGTGATGTTGCTACACGACGATACGAGCTAACGGCTACCATGCTAGCGATTGCTAACTCGGTTCCGCAAGCAAACGTGGCCGTTGGCAAAGGTTTTCGCTCTACCGAGTGTAGCTCTAGTTGAACCGAGGTTCCCGGTACGAGCTCCAGGCGCTCACCGTTCAGGAGCTGCAGCGAGCGGACGGCGGCCAGCAGACGCTGCCGGTGCTCCGGATCAGTCACGTTCAGCCTCGTCAGGTGAGGCTCGCTCAGCTTCATCAGGTCGTCCACCGTCTGGTAACCGGCCAGCTGCAGAGGCGACGAGTACTCCTGGGGAAGGAGGGGCGGAGCCATCAATCAGGGGAAAAGATGGCAGACGTTCTCGATGAAGTGAACGGGAAGACGTCGCCCATACCTCCAAACTGAGACGGCGCAGCACTTCCTGTACGGTGGACCGGTGCCTCACGCCCTGGCTCTCCCGCTGCCTCTCGTCTGGCAGCACGTCCACGTAAATGAACTTGAAACTTCCAATTTTGCCTTTAAGCGACCCTCTCCAGATTCCCATCGGCGGCGTGGCGATGATGTCGATCACGTCTCCCACCTGAGTGACGTTCAGTTTTATCACGTAAATCATAAGAGGACCAGCAAAAACGAAGCGCTTCTACGTTGAAGTGAAAGTTAAAAAAAGAGTTAAAGTTAAAGTTAAGGCTGTGACCTACGTGTCCTGAGAAGCACAGTTTAACGAGTTCTTCTCAAGGCCGTTTTACACCACGACAACTTCATTTGTTGTATTTTGGGGGGATTGTTTACACAACAATGCTGCCCGGAGTCACTGAAAACGTAACTTTTGAAAACCATCATAGGATCATAGGTCTATAGAATTAGTCCCACATGTCTGGATTCTGCAGATATTATTCCAGATATAGTCTGTCCACTAGAATGTCCGTGTTCTCCCATTGGAAACGTTCATAGCGTGTTCTTCTCAGCATGCAGGGGTGTACGTGGTCTCATTACAAAAACAACCAACGGCACCCACTAGTGGCCCAACATAAAAACTACATTGTTTGCTGTTTAAATGTGTTTTCACTTGAATCGTGTTACCTGGGCCTGATTACCTTCAACAGCGTGTATTTATTAGTTTGTATGTATGTATGTATTTTACCAACATTTCACGAAAACTATGAACCCAAATTGCATGAAATCTTCATTAACAGCTAACCGTTTCCAAATATATACTAATTTCTAACCTAAATTAATGAATTAGATTAAGTTGATTCATTTAGATGTTACCAATTGAAGCAATTCAGTTAAGTTGATCCAACCATTTTCTTTTTTCCAGTTTAGGTTCAGTCTATTTCAAGCGGTTGTCTGTGTGTCTTTAGTGCTATTGTGCCAAAGATTTTGAACCCTCAACAGGATAAGCATCCATCCATCGATGGTTTGAAGACATGCAGAATAATCCCCCAGTAATCTATAATTCAATTTAAAAGCAAATTGATGGATTAGTTAAAGGAGACATATCATGCTTTTAAATCCTTCCTTTTTACATATAAATCATACAGTTGTGGTCTATACAACGCGAAACTGCAATGCTTGGGTCTGAATTCCTCATTATTAGAGCTCCACAGGCCCCTTTTCAACCCCTTTTCTGATGCGCTTCTGAGAGCAACTCGTTTTGGGGCGGTCTCTTCAAATGCAAATGAGACACTTCATACCCCTCCTCCTCTCCAGGTTGCAGAGGTGACACTCGGTTCAACGCCACCCTGTTCGGCCATCTTTGTAGTTTGATAGAACAGATACAATTATCTAGCGGCGCAGAAACTTTATATTCACACATTATTTACAAAATGTCAACAACGGAAGATTTGTCCATCCAGCCATACATGTTGGAGCCAGAGTCGGACCCGGCGGAGCGAGATGAAAATGACGATGATGCACCTGCAGAACAACGTCTTCATATGGATGTAACGCAATGCTGTG
Organism: Lipophrys pholis; assembly: GCF_963383615.2. Classification (NCBI taxonomy): domain Eukaryota; kingdom Metazoa; phylum Chordata; class Actinopteri; order Blenniiformes; family Blenniidae; genus Lipophrys; species Lipophrys pholis. The sequence continues at coordinate 2,834,529 of NC_137634.1, read as the reverse complement.
TTACTATATTTACACTAACTTCTCCATCCATGCCCACTACTACAATACTGCCTGTATTACAACGACTATTTAACACAGAAGTTACATTATAATCTAAAACGAGCACACAGCGCTAACATATGAAGACGGTTCAACTGCTAATGCTAACAAAACAATGACAGGGACGTCTTATCATCACACTTTTTAGCGTTATATACAGCTTACCGAAGTGCTCTGTTCGTCGTCTCCATAGATAGAAGGAACTGACCGCTCAATCAGACCAAGTCTTTCGGCAAATCCTTCTTTATACTGGCGGAGGTTGCTGAAGCAGTCGTCCTTAAAGTGCTTCGCGCACACAAAAATGACCTTACCCACAGATGTGGGTACATTTCTGTGAAAAATAAAACTCAACCAGGCACTTGGAAAAGGTTCTGATGCTGGGAGACGGTGTAACGAAGCTTGTGGGTTACTACATCCAACAACCGAACATTTCCACTTATCCTCTCGTAACTTCGGTTGGACTACAAAATCGCAGCGAGAAACAAAAATGGCGGATTGCTCGAAATGTCGATGTCCTAATTTGGCAGTTCCACTGAGAATACTGTGACGTCATTGTTCAAAAAACGTAATAGAGAATAGAAAAATCGAAACCGATCGCAAAATATGACCAAAACAGAATATAAAGATATCAACGGAGCACCTGAAGAGACTACTTTGAACTTTTCTGTACTTCTAAACACTCTAAATATACAACAAAATGCATTTAAGGGCTAAAAAAGTGGATTTAGCATGATATGTCCCCTTTAAAGGAACAAATTTCGATTGAGAATATGAAAGAGACGTTTCTCTTCATTTTAATGCGTTGAAATAGGAGGACCAGTTTGTTACCTCCTGAATAGCTGGAGGCGCAAACCGAGTCCTCCCTTGTCCTGAGACGTTCCTACACCGGTTTCCCGCCACCACAGTTTATTTATCAACTGAAGGTCCAACGTAGCGGAAAGAGAGAAACACCTGAAAGACGCTGGTCAGTGAGCGTCGCCCTGCGGCCATCCAGCTCCAGTGACCATCCCCAGTAACACAGTTATAAAATGGCTTCCCGGCGGCTGGTTTACCTCCAGTCTGAGGGATTCGGTGTCGTAGGGACTTGGCACGTACTCGGTGTGGACTCTGGCTCGGCCACGGAGCCGCCGCGTGGACGACAGATCATCGTCCAGCCTCGGGCTGTTTCCGTCGCTGGAGCAGTCTGAGCCGCTGGTGACTCCGCCTGGGTGATCGGGGCACAAACACAACAGATAACTCAATACAACAGTTTTGCCGGTGCGGCGGTGATGCGGTGATGCGGTGATGCGGTGGCGCGGCGGCACAGTCACTTCTGGATTTTGCCAGAGATTAGCAGAGCTGAGGCGGAGTAACAGGATCGGGGAGCGTACGAGCAGGGATTGCATAATTCATTGAGTTGTGGTGTGAAGAGGACACTTGGACCTTTGCCCGGAGGCGCTTACTGGAGGAGCTTTGTCCACTGTTGAAGCTGTAGAGGCTTTCCAGAGAGTTACTGGACCTCCTGCGTCCTTTACCGAACGGCCTCCCGCCGCCAGCCTCCGTCTTCACGGCCCCGTCCGTCCGCACGCCTCCGCTCTGCGGAGTTAAACAGAAACACCCAGTGACACTTTCACTCTGTCGTCTTCTCTTTTGCTGTCAGGCATTTTTGGGGGCCAACAAAAGGCGGGAGGCTTAACCAAGCGGAACGCTGAGTCAGGGCGCTAAGCTGCAGCGTTTGATTCCTCGTGTGACGGAGCAGCTCGGGATCCCAGTTGACGCTGGGACACGCAGCTCCGCTGGCAGGCAGAACGCTTTAATCCTGCGAGCGTCGCTTTGCTTTATATAGCCGAGACCTTGGAGGTGTGTGTGCCGGGAGTAATCCCCAGCTACCTGTGCTCAGCTCTAAACTTCCTCTTCCTGCAACTGGGGGGGGGGGGGGGGCAGAGATTCTGTTTGGACTCTTAAAATTCACAAAAATTCACACGACATTATGAGAAGTGTCAGTATAAATATAAAGTCCAGCCATTAGATAGGTGCCAAGAATCCAGTGATGGTCGAATGATATGGACTTTATGATGATGGTCTTTTTAAAGTAGTTTGTTAAAAATAAACGAGCATCATAAAGTTGAAATGTATAAGTACCATGAAACGTTCAGTCGATCTAACACAGGTCAACTGAATTAACTGTTGCGCCACATTGGTGCAAAATGTAGTGATGTATTGCATTTTCAACCCATTATGTAATAAACTGCAGCATTTTGTAAAAAACTTCATACATATATATGTATGTATGTATGTATGTATGTATGTATGTATGTATGTATGTATGTATGTGTGTGTGTGTGTGTGTGTTGAGTTAAATGGGTTCTCGTTGGGTTCCACATGTGTTGCATGAGATTGTGTAGAAGCAGTTGGTGGCGTTCGTATCCGTTCCTTTGTGGAATTTGCAAACAATTCCTTGGTTGTTCTGCTTTTCACAGATTTCTCGCCACGCAGGAATTGAAGTTGTGGTTCAACCCTAGCCCTAACCCTAACCCTAACCCTAACCTAGCCCTAACCCTGACAGCGTTAACTTAAACCCCTCAGTTATTCCTCCGGCGTAACCCTGAAGCAAACCGAAGATTTGTTCTATCTGCTGCCAGACGTACGTTGAGCTCTGTGTTCGGTCTCTGCGGCGAGGCCTCGCCGTGTTTCCCGTCGCTCTGCGTTGACACGTCCAGCCCGGATCCGTCCGGCTCGCCGCCGCCCGGCTCCCGCTCCTGTTTTAACGGAGTAAACAGAGAGAGGTGAAGTTGGAGGAGGGCGAGTTCCTGGATGGGGGCCGACGCCGCTCACAGATGGAGGAGGTCGGACTCTCTCACCCGAGTGCCTGTTTTGTCCTGCGAGTGCCGGCTGGAGGCGTCACGTCTCCCAAATCTGGTCGACTGTTTGGGTGAAAGACAGATTATAATGTGCGTGTTTGTGGTGACAGATGGATGTGAGTGTGTGTGTGTGTGTGTGTGTGTGTGTGTGTGTGTGTGTGTGTGTGTGTGTGTGTGTGTGTGTGTGTGTGTGTGTGTGTGTGTGTGTGTGTGTGTGTGTGTGTGTGTGTGTGTGTCTTTGTGACCCCGAAACGTGGACGGTTTGTTTTTTGATGACTTGCGTTCTTAAGTAGGTTAAACCCTGCCAGCGATACATCTGCCCGCCCGCTTCAATTACGACCAGTGGCTGTTTCATATATGGGATATTTTATTATGCGGATAAATAGTAGGATGGAGGTAATCCAACATTCATATATGTTCAATATATTTACAATTTTTGTTGTTTTTTTTGTGTATAAATTGTAATTTTTGCTCAGTTCAATAGTGTTCATTATATAAAAAAGGCACATCGAGGTGTTTATCTATCTCATTTTAAAACCTTCAATTATAATATTCGTAATGTGCTCAGGTCATATCATAATGTATTTAATCTTTGAACTAAAATGAATAGTAATTGCGTTTCAGGGTTATTATGCGTCAAAGTGTACGAGGCTGCTGATTGATTGAAGGGACCTCGTCTCAACCGTCACCAGATTCTCTCTCTTAACATTTTATTTCAATCCATTTCAATTTAGTTGATACTTCATGCACAATAATTGACGTAGGCGTTGTTAAAGTGAAGCCAACGAGCCGTTCCTGACTCCAGTCGTCCCATTAACATTAGTGTAAGCAGTCATTCAGAACATCTGTTAGACGGACCGCTGGCTCCGGTCCCAACGCTGACCGTTAAAATACTGAAATACTGTGACAGGACGTGTCAGCAGCTGGCGGAACCATTGTTCCTCATACTGGAAACTAACGTGTGTGCAGGGATTCTAGACGGTGCAATTACAGTGTATTAATACAGCTTGTGAAGCGGATGTTAGAGGAATGTAAGAGTGATCCTGGTTCCTCTGTGGAGGCAGTGACGGCGCTGATAACTACCGTACGGACCTGCACACTGATTCATGTTCAACCCAACTGGGTTTATTCATACATCATTCACAGTAACAGAGGAGTGGTCACTAAATGAAGGATAATAATTAAAAACAGAAGAAGAAGAAGAAGAATGAACCTTAAAAAAGTAATTATTTCATATGTAACAGAGAAATATATTTTACTTTCATGAATGTAATTTGATTTAATACACAAAAGATGAAATTTTGCATGGATTTTTCAAATTATAATTCACTAATAAAAACTTTTATAAGCATAACTCGATTCCTATTAAACAGTTATCTCATAAAGTTTGAGTGTGATGGATAAAAAGCAAAAACTAAGAAATGAAACAGGTCCGAATGGCTCCACGATAACGTGTTTATATAATCGAAATGCTCCTAAACAATTGTGTTTTCAGTCTTTACATATAAAATCCTCTTCGTAAACATCCTCCTTCAATAGGATCCACTTTCTGTTTGCGTTGGAATGTTTGATTTCAATGGTACAACATTACCAAAGGACACTAAAGCCTCATAAGTTACCGAGCTGTGGAAACCGAGCTCTGATCAGCAGAAGAGCAATAAAGGAGAAACAAGTCTTAGCTGGAAATTTCAATTACAGCTCAGTTAGGCTGAATGTTCCCCGAAGAGCTCGGAGCTGCAATTATAAAGTTTTTGCCCTGCAGAGCTGAGTTTAATGACACTGTGGAGATCTGGGAGCAAACTGCAGAGGAGAGGGAGACGTCGCAGGCCGCGGCCTTCAAATTAGATTCTACTGCACTTTGGTCTCAGAACAACTGAGCCACACTGTCTGGAAATAATATTAATAATACTCGAAGGTTTCCTCTCTGGTGGAGGACAAATCTGGACCCTGGAATGTTTAAAGCTTTAGATTTGACTGGAGGCAGGTTCTTTAGTCGGACTCGAGGCTTTAGGCTCGATTTTTAGTGAAAATAGAAAATAGACAGTCAGCGGAGACAATCCAACTTGGTCGTCTGTCTCCTCTCATTGTTAATGTTTATAGCGTGTTGTTCTCTTTGTGTGGTTTCATTACAAAAACAACCAACAGCACCACCCTGTGGCCCGGCAGGTTAACTACATTGTTTTCAGTGTTTCTGCCGTTTCCGTGGAAATGGAATTGTTTTCCAAACTTTGCCACGTGAACGCAAAATCTTCTAAAACCAAAAAGCTAAATCGATGCGTTTTCACCTGAAATGTGGTTTAACGTCTACATTTCACACGGTTGTTTTCTGAGATTTCTTATTTTAGTATTTTCCAGACCTTGTTCTGCGAGAGGTGCAGGTCGGTGATGGAGCGGATCATCTGCGGTGGCGACTGCTTGTTGTCCAGCTCCTGGATCAGACTCTGGAAGCGGTCCCACTCGGTGGTCCGGGGCAGCGACAGGGTGCCGCCGCCGCCGCCACCGCAGGCCCACAGCTCGTGTCCGGGCTGGTGGCAGCTGTGGTAGAGCGGCGTCCACGGCTGTGAGCAGCCAAACGAGCTCCACAGAGGAAGGTTCCCAGTGTTGGGACTCCAGACCTCGTCCTCCTCGGGGTCCGGGTGGAGGCGTCTGGTCTGCTCCTGTGGCGACGGAGTGGTTCTCGTCGGTTTCTTCTCGGCCCTCCTGCCCAGGCCGATGCAGGTCAGCACGGGGTTTTCACTGCTCACCTTTCCTGTGAAGCGATTCTGTGAGTTACGAGCCGACCGGCCGAGCTGATCAGTTGAACTTCGACCTCCGGTCACTCACCTCCATCCTCAGAGGGACTCTTCCCTCCTCCAGCTGCACTCTGAGGTCCTCTCCGGGCCTGGACCAGGTTCTGGAGCCTCTTTAGTCGTCCTGTGCTCCGTATTGATTCTGCCGTCACGGCTGGAGTTTCACCGCTCTGAAGACAGAAACAGAGGTGAAACATAATAAACAGTAACTGGACCAGACTCACCAGTCACTCATGTTCCTCTACCTTCAGTAAGATACAGGAAAGTTCGTCTCTATGGTATGGTATGGTATGGTATGGTATGGTATGGTATGGTATGGTATGGTATGGTATGGTATGTATGGTATGGTATGGTATGGTATGGTATGGTATGGTATGGTATGGTATGGTATGGTATGGTATGTATGGTATGGTATGGTATGGTATGGTATGGTATGGTATGTCTCTATTTCAAACATAAAAAAAGTTTAATTAAAAGACAATGAAACAATAATACTTGAACAAATAAAAATATGAGAAAAGTAAATAAGTAAATAAATGAAAATAGTAATATTATTGATAATCAGTACAACAATCATAACAATAACAATACAAATATCAATAATCAATATAATAATATATTATGATAGTAATAGTAATAGCAGTATAAACTATTTGCTTATGGAAAGCGAGTATAAATAAACATTTTAACCTTTAAATACTGTAAGAAATGTCCTATATGTTAAATGTATGGTCTTACACACTCAAACTCTTTGAGATTCCCTGTGAGCTATTTTACATTCGTTTTGTGTTCGGGGAAGATTTAAAGAAAAGAATATGTGTATTTATACACATGCTGCCCAGTGTTGTTATTCAATTTGAATGTGGAGTGATATAACAGGACTGTGGTTGTGTTGGGATGTTTTGCTGCTCTACACGCTCAGCTGCTGACAAACAAGACTCAATCCGGCTCTTTAACCAACACAGGGCAGATCTACAAGGACCTTATAAAGGAGATTAAAGATCATAAAGCAGATTAAAGCGGACAGTGGATCTAATTTGGCTGACATATAAACAACCTCTCAAAGGTTTTCCTTCCCATTTAACCCCGTTCAACCTTCCTCCGACTTCACAAACACACACAAACACACACACACACACACACATTCCACCTCTCACACACTGAAACATGAGAGAAGGTCCATCCTGGTGTCTTTTATCTGGAGGTGCTCTGCGTTTCATGCAGTTACATAAGCAAACACGTGCAGGTGTGCCAGGTATGGTGTGCCAGTCACTGCCACGTGGGGACGGGATTAGAGGAAAAACTGCACGGCTTTGTGGATAATTATCGATTATGAAAGTGTTCATGTGGGGATGTGTTACATCAGATCAGGGGTGTTTCAACCTGCAGCTCTGGAGCCTCGACATGAAGCGTTCAGAAAATTATACCCAAACAATCATTTTGTGTTTACTTATATTGTATTTGTGTTCCACACCGTGTTTCAAAAATCATCTAATCTTCAGACTAAAACTTGGAGGACAAGTGAAAGTGTAAAAGTTTACAAAAACTACTCACAAAAAAACTAAATAGGTGTTATAGCAGTTTTTTCTTGGAAATTTCGCCTTACAAATGATCAAAAAAAAAAGATTAAATATATTTAAACTGCAGGTTCCTGGTTTAGATCTAATCCACAGTGTGATCTTAATTCATCAGGATGCAGTGGTGTCGTACACATGATGTCAGGTGCTGGTTGTTTGTTTACCTGAGCTGGTAGTTTTACCTGAGCTGGTTGTTTGTTTACCTGAGCTGGTTGTTTTTACCTGAGCTGGTTGTTTGTTTACCTGAGCTGGTTGTTTGTTTACCTGAGCTGGTTGTTTTACCTGAGCTGGTAGTTTGTTTTACCTGAGCTGGTTGTTTTACCTGAGCTGGTTGTTTTTACCTGAGCTGGTTGTTTTACCTGAGCTGGTAGTTTGTTTTACCTGAGCTGGTTGTTTTACCTGAGCTGGTAGTTTGTTTTACCTGAGCTGGTTGTTTGTTTTACCTGAGCTGGTTGTTTTACCTGAGCTGGTTCTTTGTTTACCTGAGCTGGTTGTTTTACCTGAGCTGGTTGTTTGTTTTACCTGAGCTGGTTGTTTGTTTACCTGAGCTGGTTGTTTGTTTACCTGAGCTGGTTGTTTGTTTTACCTGAGCTGGTTGTTTGTTTACCTGAGCTGGTTGTTTTACCTGAGCTGGTTGTTTGTTTTACCTGAGCTGGTTGTTTTACCTGAGCTGGTTGTTTTACCTGAGCTGGTTGTTTTTACCTGAGCTGGTTGTTTTTACCTGAGCTGGTTGTTTTACCTGAGCTGGTTGTTTGTTTACCTGAGCTGGTTGTTTGTTTTACCTGAGCTGGTTGTTTTACCTGAGCTGGTTGTTTGTTTACCTGAGCTGGTTGTTTGTTTACCTGAGCTGGTTGTTTTACCTGAGCTGGTTGATGTGTCTGAGTCCTGCTGCTGCTCTGCTCCTTCGCTTCTTGTGTCAGGAAGTCACTCAGAGGGTCGTTTTCACAAACATCTGCAGGATCAGTTCACACAGAAAACAACCATTAATAATTATTACACCAGACGCACGGCGGCTAGACGCAGCTACAGAGGATGTTACACTTCATTCAATTCAAAACTAACGTGTCGCTTTCGTCTTCTCAACCTGCGTGATAGAAATTTAACCGAAAACTGAAAACGCAACTTTTTGAAAATGGCTCTCGAGGAGGAATTTTGGGAAAAAGCTCCGACTCTGTCTCCCTGGAAACAGAGGAAAACACAAATATTCTCAAATGCTGCTCCTGCAGATGTATATAGTATGTTTATAATACAACATGTAATAGAATTATAATGAGAACAAATGTACAAAAATCCATGGATTTTCTATAATTGAGTCATTTGTTCTTTCTATATTTGGTAAAATAATCTTCTTTCTGAGCTTCAAATCTTTTTCACATCGTTCCACAATTCCAGAAGTTACATATTAAAGTTTCCTGTACAATAATGAGGAACGTGAAGCAGAAGAGAGAAAATGAAATGTCCTCTGCTGTTTTTGCTTCTCGATGAAAGTGATGAAAGTTCAGGTTTTCTCGACTCCACCACTGCCTCCGTCCTCATCCTGAAACTCCTCTCAGCACTGCAAGGCCTTTCACTCTACCTCTGTCCTGCACCGTCCTCTGAAGAAAGACGTCCTTCCTGTTGGACTCCCAGCAGCTGGTCATCTCCACTTTTTCTCCTGAAAGGAGGAAGAACGAGAAGACGAGCTGTGGACATGAGATCACAGTGATTCCACGCTTCAGAGGACTTTGTACCGACCTGATGTCCCATCGGCCGAGCTCGACGCCGCCACACACGACCTGGGACGAAATGTAATCAATACTTTATGGACTGAAGGGAAACGGGACGTAAACGCAAGAATCTTAGAAACCTCACGTACCTTCTGTTTTCTTTTTTAGGTTTGGGGGTACTCTGAGGGGAAACAAGCAAACATTTTTCACAATTATTCTGAGTTTATACATCAAGTAGAAATGTAGTGATCCACACGTTGGATTAATTCCAGACATAACAAGACAAACCATCTTAGGATCAAGGGGAGGCTCTGCTGGTCAGTGATTGGTCGGATATTGGTGAACACTCACAGAACTGATGGACGGACTGGAGCCGCCCCACTCGGTCCGACTGCTCAGCATGGCCGAGCTGCACTGGTACTTCGGCAGGACGTCTTTGAGGGTTTGACTGTACGCCGGTTCATAAACACTTTCCGTGGAGCCGTCCTGAAAAGAGAACGACACATGCCTGGAATTCTGCATAAACAACGCGTCTTTCTAGTGCGTTATTCCCTCATATGATGGTAAACCAGTCTGACAAGGACAGAATAGTGATAATGAATGACTGGAGCATGAAACCTGCAGTTAGTATCTTCCATTAAAATACACTACTGCCTTTAAATCATGGCCCATGAGCTGCCTCATTGTCTGCCAAGCTTTGGATGGCTCAACCATGGGACCACTTTTATTTCCAATACTGATACACCAGCTTAAAAAAAACCCTCTTCTCACTTCTTGGCAGTTAAATTCAGGCCTGAAACATCAGCCTGTAGCATTAAAACCTCTCCTTAAATCTTAGTGGTGACAATTTCTCTTTAATTAGCCTCATTATACATCTTTACCATCATTAAATATTCACAATTTTCATGAATTCTTACATATTTAAAAAAAAAAAAAAATCACTCATATAACACTTCGATCATGGTAGCGATTACAGTATGTAGGAAAATGCAGTTATTCATTCAAATGAATAAATGAAAGATTAATTCTTACATGATTCAGCCATGCTCTGAATAGCTGAATCATCGTTCAACTTCTCAACTGTAACTCACAGGAGAGCGTTTGTGTACGCACCGACATATATCCGTCATGCTCTTCTCAGGTAACCAGATCATCTTTTTATGGTTTTAACGAGACAGGGAACATGTTAAAGCGTTGGAGCTGCTAAATTTAACCTGACAGTGAGTGGAAGAGGAGAGGGCGTTCAGATCTACCTCCAACACACAGTTCTACTCATGCGTTCCTCTAAAAGCATCCGCAAATGAGGTTTGACACATGAACTGTCACTTTTCCGACACGCCACGGCTTCTACAGATGGCATGAAAGAACATTTCCCATCCTTTCTCCATTTACCATGCACATTCATGCATTTTTTAACATTTAAGTGAATTGTTAAAAACAAAATAAAAAAAGCAGGAATGTAATATTATGTTTTATCTCAAACACACCGCAGAAAATAGAAGGACACAAGAGGGAAAAGCTCTGAGAGCTAATAAATCCTCAGCAGAGGGAAAGTTGTTTGCAGTTTTGTCCCCCCCCCCCCCCCCCCCCCCCCAGAGAGCGAGCCCGTTTCAGATCCTTGTCAACAACAATAACATCAGCAGCGTCTCCCACAGGGCTGCTCGCCTCTGCTCCCTCAGCAGCCCAGCGCAGGAATCTTACCAGCGTGAAGCAGAACAGGTTCATGGTGGACGTCCGGTCGGCGCCGGGGACCGAGGAACCGAGCTGCGTGGCCCCTGGGCTGCACCACACACACACTTACACACACCCTAACACACCCCAGGGATGCAATGGCTCACGCAGCCCCCATGCTGCCTCCTCCAGCCCCGTGGCTTAATCCTGGTTTTCAAATCCCTCCCATAATCCAATAGATGCAGTGAGCCATCGCGCTTCAGCGCCGGACGGCCGGCCTCACAGAGAGTCAGGCAAACCCCCCCGTCACAGCAAGACAATGGAAACCGGCTTTGTTTGGCGTGTGTCTGCAACGATTACGATGACGAGCTGACGGAGATCAAGCAATCACTAAAAGGAAGCGATTCACTGATGAGTTCCTGTCATCGAACCGCGGACGCGCCAAACAAGCATCCCGTCAGTTTGGTCACGTTTGGTCAAATGTGGACGTCGCGCGTGCTCCTGGGGATTTAGTGATCAGTTCGTCATGACGAGAACCTCTCATTGTCTCAACAGAGAACAGGCCGTGCAGAATAATCTCAAAAAGTGAACACAAGGTCAATTACAATCCCTCCTGAGGATTTTAAAACTGAACTGGGTTCAGGCAGTTTAACTTAAATCCACCTGTTTTATGTTAAATTAGTAGTTTTAATACACATACGTCATTAAGTAATCCTGAAGAATTTGACCGTCTGCGATAGAAGGTGACATTGACATGAAGACAGCTGATGTAAACACCATAATTACTTATAATTCCTGCTTGTTGTGCCTTTAAAATCAGCGGGGGGGGGGGGGGGTTCAAGTTGTGTTAAGTTTGTGAGAATTCAGATCAAAGTTTACTTGCTCTTGGAATTGTGTGATTACTAGATCAGTTACAGTTACTAATGTTTCCATGAGTGTCTAGTTACTTTGATTGTGTGATAAATCAGCAGGAGAGCTGCTGCCTCAGAGATACTGTCTGAATGGTAGAAACAGAGATGTAGATCTGTGCACGGTGTGATAATAGAATAAATACTTGCTGCTCTGTTAGTAGAAAGTGGAGAAACGGAACGAACACAGTCGAACTAAAGTCAGCTCCTCCTCATCAAACGGTCACTTCAGAGGGATTATGGGTGGAGGGCTTTCACCTTCAGTCATAATCCTTCTTCCTCCTATTGTAGCACTCTTTCTGACTTGTTCACACTGTGAGAAAATATCACATCTGACTAATATATTGAACCAATTGGAAAAATCTGTATTTTAGCCCTCATTATGAACATTTAATTTCCTATTTGCTTATAATTTCCTCCATTGTTATTAAATGTCAGTTGGATGACATGACGTGGCTATATAAGTAGTATATTGTTCTCTTATATATGTTCACTCTGAATTTGTATGTTGATTAAAAGAAACACTGACATTACAGACTGCATGATTATATTTTTATTGGTTAGTAGTAGTTTAAAAAATGGTTTCAATGAGACTATTTGTCCTGAAATGAGCTATTCGTGTATTAATAGTTCAATCTGAGGAGCCCCAAAAAAACAATACATCAAATTTTTACATCAAAAACAGATTGAAAATTTTCACTCAACATTTATTTATTTATTTACTTATTTATTTATTTATTTATTTATTTATTTATTTATTTATTTATTTATTTATTTATTTATTTATTTATTTATTTATTTATTTAATTTATTAATTTATTTTATTTATTTTATTTATTTTATTCATTTTATTCATTTTATTCATTTTATTCATTTTATTCATTTTATTTATTTTATTTATTTTATTTATTTTATCTATTTATTTTATTTATTTATTTGTTTGTTTTTAAAGTGTAGAATTATGTCATCAAATTGGACTCTAAAGAGTTAAAATCTTTAAAAAAGAAGAAGAAGAAGAAGAAGAAGAAGAAGAAGAAGAAGAAGAAGAAGAAGAAGAAGAAGAAGAAACATCAGTAATGATTTTGTGAAGTGGTCATTTTTGTCCTTGATGACTAAAGAGTGTTGTGAATAGAACCGATGCCCGGGGGTGAGAGGAGTGTAACTGCAGGTTTTTTATCCTCTCAGGTAAACTCCAGTGTCTTTAAAGTAACACCCACACATCACCCTGACAAATCCCATAAATCTGCCATTACACTCGTCTCCTCTGAGGATAAACATCAGTTTAAGCCTGACGTTGCTCTCACACTCTGTGGGCTTCCCACAATAACATTATTACAATTATTACTGATGCCAGGCTTGAAAGCACCCCCCTCCTGCACCCCCCCCCCCCCCCCCTCCACCCCCTCCACCCCTTCCACCCCCCCCACACACCTCATCCTGTCTCTCTGCCTCCCATCCACACATCAAGAAGACTTCTCATGTTGTTGTGATGTGCAGAATGAGGCCAGGGAATGAGGACGACATAAGAAACTAGAGATACAGTCCCCTGCTCTTTCAGAGAGAAAACTGGAGACCCCTGTTTACTCATAAGTATGTTTTTACACATTTAACGGGGAGCCAGATCTGTTATTTCCTGTGAAAACTTGTAGTGTTTATGTCAGAGAGGATGTTGTCACACGGAAGCTCACAGCTGCTGCCACAACTAATAAATTATATCTTTGAAAACTGCGAGCAGATTGAAAAAGAAAAAAAAAAACGTAGATCAAATTGGCACAGTAAGATTAAAAACGGCAGACTGGAGAGGATTTTCTGTGGGTTTCTATGTTCTCCCTGAGACTTAATGAAATAAATCTACTCTGGTGGTGTTTTTCAAAAATGATTTCTGAATAATAAACTCTCTGTCAATGTACAACAATCAGATTGTACAACATTTTGCAATGAAAATAAAAAAAGAAAGAAAGATGATGTCAAAATATCTATCAATAATATTGACAAAATAATCGTTTTTTTGTAGATTATTATTATTTTGTTGAATCTTAGAACAGTTTTTCTTCCTCTGAACCTCTAAAATACATCTAAAACATTATCTTGTATCTAAATAGAACTAAATGTAAAAGGTTTATATTTTCATTTCGCCTGTTTTAATGACGAGCTGTGGAGACGTTGAGGACTTTGTATGAGATCGGCGGGTTTCTTTCATGTCCTGCATGAAACTTTATAATTGAACTGTAAGTATTATGTTGTGTGTTTGAGGTGTTTTACGTCACAACACCTAACCCGTTAAAAAAAAAAGCAGTGTGTTTCCACAGCAGCAGAGGACACACTGACAACGATGTAGTCAGTCTGCCAGGCCACGGGAGGGCGCTGTCGCTTGATTTTCTAATTAAACAACACAGACAAATGGGCAGAGAACAAAACGTGAAGAAAATGGAGGGAACCTGACATCCGTATGGACTGACGACGCATCTGATGCTATCAGGGGTGAGTCTCAACTATTAAACTACTGATATGGACGATAAAACTAGAATACGAACCGCAAATCAAACCACTACGGGTCCGCCATGTTTGTTTACAAGTGGATGAGCAGAAGGAGGGGGAGGGAGGGGGGCGAGATGTGCGCATGCGCAGTAAGAGCGCTCATAGGCGCTTCAGTCTCTGCAGGAGGGAACAATAATAATCTTTCCATCTTGGGAGCCAGATTAAAAACTTTTGTGGATACAGTGAATACGCACACCGGTGAAGAAAGTTTTGTGGATACACTCGTATTCGTTGTCGTGTAAACGTGGCCTGAGTGTGTGTGTTGATATGTGATGGACTCTTTTCCACCCAGGTTGTTCCTGTTTTGATTTATCTGACGTTGAAATGACTCCGGCTCCCTGCAGAGGGATATGGCTTGATCAGGGTCAAAGTTCAGGGTAACCACATAAAAGCATTTTCTATTCAAACACAGATTTGGACCTTTTATTAAGACCGCTTTATCAATATAGTGTCATTCAGACACAAGGCAGCTAATGACTGAAAGACATTAAAACAAAACGATTATTATACCAATGATCATGATTCATGATCAGGAAGTTTGTTCCGCTGGCGAGGAGCGCAGAAGCTAAAAGCTGCTTCACCTCGTCTCTTCCGACTCTGAAACAGAGTGAACCTCTTCCTGAGGACCTCAGGAGTCTGGATGTTTCATGTTCCACAAGTCAATCTGAGATGTTAAATAAAAGAGGCTCAAGGATGGAGCCCTGAGGAACCCCACAAATGATCTTCATAGGCGCAGATGTGTGGATTATTAAATCCCCACTTGACATGGAATAGTTCCTGTCTTAAGATTCAAACCAACTCACTGCGCCGTACTCGGTGTTCAACTGTGTCTGAAGCAGCGCTACGATCCAGTGACGCTACAACTGAAGCTCCAGATGTGTCGCGTGACATCAGTGGTGAAACTGTCCTGCAGCCTCTGGATGAATCCAGACCACTGGAGGTTTGGAGACCACGTGAGCGGACTGTGACCTTTGTGAAGGCTGTGGGCTGGAAACTCCCTGCACATGTTTCAACAACATTTTATTCCAGGTGTTACTGCACATCCAGAGCTGCTGAGGGAGAAATCAACACTTTAACATTTTGATTTCTCTATTATAACTTCCCAGTAAGTTTAAGATGGATGGATGGATGGATGGATGGATGGATGGATGGATGGATGGATGGATGGATGGATGGATGGATGGATGGATGGTTGGTTGGTTGTGTAGCTCTTAACATCTAATTCTTGTTCCTTATATGGAGACGTTACTATTTTGACCTCAGTATTTTTGATTTATCTTGGAGTAATTTTGCATTTCAACTTTCCATTTAAATACTTTTTTTTTTGTAAATATACATAAACTGACAATAAGAAATAAGGGAAGCGGCTCCAACAGTTTTTTTCTCTCGTGAATATATATGATAAAGGTTAAAGGTGCAGTATGTAATGGTAATGATTAAAAGGCGGATAAAACAGACATGATCTCTACCATTGATGTCCACGTATTGAGCTGCATTTATAGGTCTTGATCATTACTAACTTAGACAACCTCCTAAAGACAAACTGGGCACCACAGTGACTCACTACTGCCACCTAATGCTCAAAAGTGCATATGATCCTTTTTCCTACTGCACTTTTAAAGATCAGTCAACACACACACACACACACACACACACACACACTGCGCATCATGTCTGAGCCCTGGTGTTGAATCCCAGCGTGCTGCCCTCTGCTGGGGTCCGCTGGAGTTGCATGCTGCTGGAATCCCAGACTCAGTTGGCCTTACTTTAATCCTTGAATGTTCCAGCCTAATAATCAGCAACGACAAAAATAGCCCGTTGTTCACTTTTGAGTCCAGATGGGACTCGATATGAGCGCGAGCTCACGCTGGAACAAATAATGAGCTATTATAAGGTGGTGCATGTCAGATTTTTACCATTTTACAGGAGAGTGTGGAGGGACAGAGTCGGAACAGGAATACCTGATATACAGAGGAGAGCATATCAAGCTTAATTACTTAGGTTTTGAACTAATTTTTGATATATTTCTTAGGATATCTTCGGTTTTTCCACTTCATCTCGACAGTATGACCTCAGTGCTGCTGTTCCATGTGCCTCCTGTAGATGGCAGTGTCTCACCTGCTGATTCCCTCTCCTGTCAGAGCTGAATCCAGCAGCCTCCTGCAGCCCTGTGCTAATATATGTGCTTCCTCTGTAGGAAGTTTAAGAGAATAATCCATCTGCATCGATATCACACGTGTGTTTGTTTGAATTATTCACGGCGCTCTGTTCGTGCTACATTCTGTAAGAATCGCCGTGGTGGGAGCTCATATTACTTGCATAAATTTCCTCCAGCGCAGCAACAGTTATTCCTGAAAAGTTTAATTAAACACCATAATTCTTGCCGGGACAGGCTGAATATAATATGATCCACGGCTCGTGCTCGTAACGTCAGCAGCGGGGGGGGGGGCGTAATTAGAATATTAAATCACGGTTGCACCTCCAGCGCCAACCTGCCGCTGCTGTAGGTAAAGTTTGACCTCGGCGCTGGAGAGGAGCTGCTGAGCTTCACCCTTCTTTCACCAAACGTGGGGGGGGGGGGCTGGGGGGGGGGGGTGACCTCTGACCCCCCCGCTCCTGACCTCCCGCTTCGCACGGCATTCCTGCGCCGACCTTTGACCCCAGGATGGCGCAGGATCCCAGCCCTGAAGGCTACGACCTGGCGCCCTGTGCGGCGACCTTTTGAACCCCGGACACCCCCGCGGTCAAAAAGTGAAACAGTTTGTCCCCTCGGAATAAACGACCTCCCCGTCCCGCCCCCTCGTCTGGTGAAGGTATGCGAGCGCGTTGACCCCGCGCGACCTTTCATTAGCGCTTCCTTTTATTGCGCCGCTGCCTCGTCAGCAACGGCACGGATCCGGGGGCGGCGGGGGGGGGGGGGGGAGTAGCCAAATAGGGAAGAAAAAAAAAAGAGGAAGAGATAGGGATGCGGGAGACGGAGCCGAGGAAAGACAGATTGGCGGCATCTGCTGCGTTGACTGAAATGTCACCTTTAAATGGCTTCCCCGTCCTTGATGCCGGACCTGCCTATCTGATCTCCGCTCTCCTTGGGAGTTGTAGTTCCGATGACTTATGTGGGACACAAAACAGATCTCTTACGAGACGCAGCCCCTCGTCGGCGATAAGCCCGCGGCGAGAGAGAGAGAGAGAGAGAGAGAGAGAGAGAGAGAGAGAGAGAGAGAGAGAGGTGTAAAAAACAATCTCTCACGCCGACTTCCGCCGAAATTGACCATTTGAATGTTGAGTCAAAGGTGACCGTGTCATGTGTGAATAAGATAATTGGATTTTTGTGTCTTTGCAGATACCGAGAGCTTACCGGGCGGCGCAGCCGTTCACCCCAACAACTGTAATTCATTTCTCCCGCTGTTTTGCTCTCCTACAACACAAAAAAAGAAAAAAGAAAGAAATCTATTTTCCTGAACAACCTCTGCACATCCTGAGCACATGGAGCTCGATGCAGCTCGATATCAGTCACACAGGAGGCTTCTTACTGAAGTAGCTGCGCGGATTTAGCTTGAACGCTTCAAACGAAAAAACTGCAAACAAAAAAGAAGAAGAAGAAGAAGGAGAAGGAGATCCAAATAGAAGAACATTTATTGTGCATGTTGTATGAATATCATGCTGCTAAATCTGCCTCCAGGCAACGAACTGCACATTCACATCTGGAAGGTGGCAGATCTGGTTTACTCTCACTTGACATGAGGAGCGGTTGACACGTGTAAACAGATGTGTGTGTGTGTGTGCGTGTGTGTGGAGGGTGGGGGGTCTGTAGCATTTTGGGGCTAAGTCGGATCACGCTGACATTGCCTCCATGCGGCGGCCCGCCACACTTGATGTGGCTCCTATCTTAAATGTCACTCTGGGTAAGCCCGCCGCCGTCTCCTCCTGGCTGGCGTCTCCGGGGCGGCGTTCACCCTTCAACCTCACGGTAAAATAGGAGAGGGCAGCCAGACCTCCACACCCCCCCCACCACCACCACCACCACCACCACCACCACCACTCTCTCTGTTTACTCCTCTTTTACATAATCTGTTGTGTCACCGCAGGACGTTAAACTGAGAGAAGCAGTGGAAAACATAATGAGTCCGAACCTGTGATATTTTGTGCGCCGCTCGGC
Source organism: Lipophrys pholis (assembly GCF_963383615.2). NCBI lineage: Eukaryota > Metazoa > Chordata > Actinopteri > Blenniiformes > Blenniidae > Lipophrys > Lipophrys pholis. Next base: position 2,816,305 of record NC_137634.1, on the reverse strand, counting down.
GTTTGCTCACCGGGTTTTTATCGCCAGCCCCCGGAGTGACCTTTGGTTCCCCTCTGACCCCGGGGATCACCGGGTTGCCCTTTCATCCCCACTGCTGTGGTAACAGCTGAGCTAATTACCCACAGTGTGTGTCTGCAGGAGCCATAAAAGGAGTTATGGCTGCCGGAGCTCATTTATTGAAGCAGCAGAGCTGCTGTTCGCCGTGTCCATTCATGAGTAAAGGCTGTTTCACCGTAATGTACCGAGCCTCCTGTTAGTGCAACACGCAACAGAGGGGGGAAAAAACCTAACTTATAAATAACATAGAGTCACACAATCGACCAAAACTAAACCTAATGTATTGATTTGTAGGCCAATTCTCGAGTCACAATAAAGGACAAGAAGCATTACTTCATCATTTCATGATAAAAATATTAGTACATTTTCAGAAAAGGTGAGATTTAAACACAAAGTTCAGTCGTGATGATAAATAAGTGGCACTAATGAAAAACAATTCTAAAAGGAGCATTTTCCTGACATTTTGTTGAATGTAAAACATGTAGTAAAACGTAGTAAGACAAGGGGTTATAAAAAGCATTTTGGAGGTAATGGTGAGTACTCTTACTGAAAATGAGCTCGATTTTATGTTTTCTGTAGTTTCCAATTTTCTATATGTGCTTGCAAGAGTTTTTTCAGTTTCCTTCCACAGTCACACAAAATGTTTGTGGCTGATTAGTGACGATAAAACTCCTTTAACACGACAACGTTTCACGTGAAAACGCGGCGTCGTTTTGTTTATTGTGTATTGTTGATGTATTGTGTCTTTTTGTTGTTTTGTTGTCTTTTTGTTGTTGTGTTGTGTCTTTTCATTGTTTTGTTGTCTTTTTGATGTTGTGTTGTCTTTTTGTTGTTTTGTTGTCTTTTTGTTGTTGTGTTGTGGCTTTTTCTTTTGTTGTCTTTTTGTTGTGTTGTGTCTTTTTGTTGTTGTGGCTTTTTTTTTGTTGTCTTTTTGTTGTGTTGTGTCTTTTTGTTGTTTTGTTGTCTTTTTGTTGTTATGTTGTGTCTTTTTGTTGTGTTGTGTCTTTTTGTTGTGGCTTCTTGTTGTGGCTTCTTGTTGTTTTGTTCTGAATTTTTGTTGTTGTGTTGTGTCTTTTTGTTGTTTTGTTGTCTTTTTGTTGTGTTGTGTCTTTTTGTTGTCTTTTTGTTGTTGTGTTGTGTCTTTTTGTTTTGTTGTTGTGGCTTCTTGTTGTTTTGTTCTGACTTTTTGTTGTTGTTTTGTTGTCTTTTTGTTGTTGTGTTGTGACTTTTTCTTTTTTTGTCTTTTTGTTGTTGTGTTGTGTCTTTTTGTTGTTTTGTTGTCTTTTTGTTGTTGTGTCTTTTTGTTGTGTTGTGTCTTTTTGTTGTTTTGCTGTCTTTTGGTTGTTGTGTTGTGTCTTTTTGTTGTTGTGTTGTGACCTTTGCAGTCGTGTTGCAGCTATTATCAATATGTTGAGAATCATAGCCACATGAAGTCTTTGGCCTCTCAATAGAAATATCTGGTAAATCATCATATCTAATCTGCTGCTGTTCTGTTTTTCCACTTAAAAGCAATCCTGCAGTAGAAATGTGAGTTTTAATGGATTTCTAATGACTCCTCGACCTCTGGTGACCCAACAAGGCTTTGGTCCAGAGCCACCGACCGAACACGGAAATCCAAATAACAGACGTGCTGACACTGTTTGTGTTCATTTTAAGTTAAAGAAGTTTGTGTTCCCAGTCAGAAATAACCACCACATCTCCGCTTAATCAGCTGAACTTCTATTTTCTACTTTTGACCTTTTCACCTCTTTGATTTGAGTTCATACTTCTTCAGTTTCTTCAATATTTTGACGATAAGAAACAACATATGCTGTTAATCACAGACTACACAGGATTAATGTTACCAAGGACTTTTGTTTTGAACACAAACTTATGTTATCTGAGGTCAGTTTGATCAAATTAACGATGAAACTTTTTAATTATTGGAAGTCAACCAGAACGCAACTTCAAAATCATCACAGGTTTTTTTTTAACTGTTTGTTTCTTCATAATGAATCTTACTAAACTCCTTTCAAAATCTACATTCGAATCATTATTTCTTCTCAAAGGCGGAACATCGCGACAGGAAAGAAGTCGTGCTCCACTCCAAGCTTCCAAAATAAAAGCGCTTGCCCTCCGACGGGGCGACACCCAAGTTGGCGCGAGGCCAGCGAGTTTATCGCGGCGCCGTTAGCAACAGAGGAACAGTCAAGTGTTACCGCTTGTGTCAGTTTGTGGCCTTCGGGGTTTTAGAGCGTCTCTCTGCAACATCATCTGATTGTTTGCTCTTTCCAAAGACTTCCTCAGAGAAGGCCGTGGTCGGCGTGAACGCCGTCCGCCAGCAGAAGACCCTTTAACAAAGTGTTGAACGCCGTCTTTAACATCATCCTCCGCTCTGGAGCCCATATCTCTCTGCCCGGGCCGCCTCACAAGGACGGAGGGAGTTTACTTTTCACCGTAAAACTCAGCTGCACATCAGAGGAGCTTCTATGTTCTGGCTTTACGGGGACGTGACGCGGCGCGGCGCGGAGCGGCGCACTTTATCAAAGACACGATAATGAAGCGCTTCCTTATAACGTCTAAATTTAGAGCGCAAATGAAAGTGGTGTCAGAAAAACAAACAAACACAAAATAGATAATCCATTTGTGACCCATTTCTGTCCCAGTGTGAGCGCCATTGCTTGGAATAATAAGAATAAAAAAAAAAAAAAAAAAAAAGATCTTTCCCCAGGCGGTTAAATATCTACAAAGCCCTCGTCTCTGACAAAGGGTTCGTCACTGTGGGACCACGAGGAAATGAGGACTCCTGAGCGAGAGGCTTGTACGACAACCAACAGCCCTGCTTTAAAAAAGAAAAAAAAAAGATAAAGGAAAGGAATTGTCACTTGTTCCACCACCGGTGTGATCCCACTTCTAATTTTGAGATTCCCACCCCTACATGTGCAGCCGAGTGTGTGAAGCCGCGAGCATTAGTGCTGCTCTGTGATCGCAGGAAGCAACGCCGTCGCCATGTGTGTGTTTTTAATAGGATCGCTAAATAAACCTGTTTTCTGGTCAGCAATTAGCCATTCTTCTGGCTCGGTGTAAATTAGGAAAAGCTGCAGAAAAGAGGCTTTGGAGGAGGAGGAGGAGGAGGAGGAGGAGGACATGGCCTGGAATTTAGTTTGCTTCCTTTATTTTTTCATCTTGATTACCGCGCCTTACAGTCCGGCTCCCTGCACACCTTCAATTTGTGCAGTGGGGGGGGTCAAACACCTTCCTCTGGTGGCAAACCACAGAACAGGAAGCCAAGCCTGATGATACAGTCACACTGCGGAAACACTCCCGTCACTAACGCTGCTCACTGGGACACATTTACACATTTATTTGATTCAGTAAAGTGACGCCTCACACCTGGAAAAATAGACAAATTGCTCTTCGATCTTCGGCCCGATTGTTGGATTGGACACAATTTCCACCGCACCTGTTTCTGAAATCTTCGTTTGAACTTAAAATCAGGACCACAGAAACAACAACACAAGTACAGAAACCACAACACAAGTACAGAAACCACAACACAAGTACAGAAACAACAACACAAGTACAGAAACAACACCAGTACAGAAAGAACAAAAAAATCATGCAATAGTCATAACGCAATGCAAAAACAAGAAAAGGAATACAAAAGTCACAACAAATAAGACAAACCTAAAAGGCAAGCGACAACACACAACATAAATGCAAAAGTCACAACATGAATGCAAAAGCTATAACATAAATAAAAAGGATTATAAAAAAGCTACATTTCCCCAAGTAAATTAATAGATTACGATGAAATCATATTAGAATTAAATTAATCAAAATTTTATTTTATTTTATTTAATTTAATTTAATTTTATTTTAAATTTTTTAAATTCAAAATTTATTTTTATCTTTTTTTTTATCTTTTTTTTTTTTTTACATTTTAAATTTTAAATTTTTTTTTAATTTAATTCCCAAAATTTTTTTTATCTTTTTTTTTTTTATTTAATTTAATTTCATTTTATTTTATTTTATTAAGTCACACCACAAACGCTAAAGCCCAAAAAATAAAAATAAAAGCTGTGAGTGATGTGGTGCTTTAGGGATTGTGAGCTCTGCAGGATTTTTAACATTTAAGAACATCACTTATTTATGATACATCAGTAAACTACTTCACGCACTTCTCAAGTTGGCTTGTCTTAACGTTTTGTCATGATATTGTTCACATTCATGCTGCGTCTTTTGCGTTCTAAATGGCTGCACCTTCCTCCCATCAAGAGCTGACGGAGGCTGGAGGACATTTCTAGAATTCCCTCCTGCTGTCGTCAGTTCTGATATATTCATTCTAGAAATGGCAACTTAAGACTCACCGTCTTGCTTAATATCTTCTTGTGGTGAAACAAAAGTAAAAACATCATTAACATCTGACATGGTCACAGATGGGTCGGGTTCTAGCCGGTTCTAAAAATAAACCCTGGGTTCCAGTGGGTAGGCTGGGCCTTGTAAACATTGCGTAACTTTAGTGACTTGACACACGAGCAGCAGACAGCAGCTTCCTGGAAATGATCCTGGACGACGGTTCGTGGTAACATCCAGCCAACCGTCCTCAAACCGTCTGCCAACGCACGCGCAGCCCTGAAACTCTATTGAACCCTGTGGATCTACATTGTTTCTGTTGTGAACAATACGGCCACTAGAGGGCGCCAATGGGAGAGAGAGAGGCGCTAAAGGAAACGTGCAGGTTCCTGAACGAACGACGATGGCTCGGCAAGTTGCATGTTATTTAAAGGATTTTTAAAAACATGCGCAGAAAATGTATCAATTAGGAAGATGAATGGAATCAATATCTCTATTTCAGTAACAGTCAAAATTTTATCAAATGTTTTTATCTGCAAATTTAACAGTGGTTCAATCGGGGTTTTTTTATTTGAGTTTTATTTTGATTTGATCTAAAAAAAAAAATTATAACTTAAAGGGAAAAAACATGACTTTGTTAAGAATAGAAGTAGTAGTTCAATCATCTTTACAAAATAAAGGCACTGAAATTACTGAAGGTGAAACATGCTTTTGTTGTGTTTTTCTGTAAATCTGATTCTCTATTCCTAAACCTGCTTCACCTTTTATCCCAATTCATATTAGTATTAAATGTTACTTAATTTCTATTTGTTTAATTCAGTTTTATTGACAATTTAACTCTATTTATATTAATTCTGTGTGCAGTAAAGCTACAAAGAATTTCCCTCTTAGATGAATAAAGGCTATTCTATTCTGTTCTATTCTATTCCAGTATGCCAACAATATTTTATGATGAACTACAAAATTTTGGTCTCATACATTTTAATTAAAGCTAAAACTCTTACATATGCTCAGTTTTTTGTTTTTTTTAACAGCCTCAACAGTATTTTGATCTGAGATGTAACTTCAATGTGTAGTTTCATGTGCTATTTCGGTTTTTGAGGGTTTCAGTCTGCACGTTTTTATCGTCTTTGTCCTCAACATGACAGAAACTACAGCTCATATTATAGCATGAGAAAACAAACGTCTTATTTTCCAGCGTGAAAAGGCGGCTGCCAGCTCGTGTTACGTTGTTTTATGGCCACCGATTGTTGAGCAGAGAATAGATGAAGCTATTTTGATTTTTATCATGACTCCGGGGGAGGGGGGGGGGGTGGGGGGGAGATCACCCGCGACCCACATTTGGGTCACGATCCAGCGGTTGAGAACCGCGGATGTACAGTATGTCACTTGGACAGTGTCGGGATGGAGGTTGTTCATAGAAGCGTGGAGGTAGAGCGCAGCGGGGACTCGGGGTGGGAGGGGGGGTGGGGGGGGGCGGGGGGGGGGCGTGATGCTGCCTGACATCTTCCTCTGAGGTGTTTCAGGCAACAAATAGCAGGTCTGTCTGCTGTCAGCCTGCAGGCCACCTGGGGGGGGTCAGGCCTGACACCCCGGCACCGTGACGGCACTCTTCCTCCTCCTCCTCCTCCTCCTTCCACAGTACAGGGCCAAGCCGGAGCCCTCCCCCAGAATGCACCGGGAGCAGTCACGACCGATGAAGACCGAAGCCAGTGAGGAGGGGGGGAGGGGGGGGGGGAGGGGGAAAAAAATCCCTCTTTCCTTTAAGGTGCAACGAAAGGTCAGGAGCCGGTATCACTGGGAGAATTACTCACCACGCTGCCTACCTTGACACCGGCAGAGAGCTGACCTGCAGGGAGCGAGACGAGAGGGGAGTGGAGGGGGGGACAGGTGGTGGACAGGAGAGCGGCCGCGAGATAGGTGGTGAGGGAGTAATGGAGTAATGAGTCGAGGGGGGGGGGGGATGACAGGGTCAGGGAGGAGGGTGAGAGGCAGGTTGAGGTAATGTTCTATAGGGAGCATGTATATGTGTCCTGGATGTTTGAGATCCCAGTGTGAGCCAGCTCTAGTTGGAGGTTGGGGGGGGGGGGGGGGTTTCTGAAGACGTCTTGTCCTTGCAGCACTTCATCACATTCATTTTTTTTTTTTTTTTAATCCACGCTTCCTGAACTTCCACTGCCTTTTTCCGCTCCAGTTGGCTCTCTGGGCGGACAATGCGATCAGAGTGTCCCAGCGTGTGCATTGTGCAGGCATGTTCCGCTCTTTTAGTTAAGATGTCAACGGTGCGTGCAACCTCCCCAAGGTCAACGTCCTAATGACAAACCCCCCAGAGACCAAAGCAATTATCAAATAAGTAAATGCAAAGCCAAAGTGTGATAATTAGTCCTGAGTTCAGCCTCCGTTGAAAGGCTTCCTCTGCGCTCTTTACTTCTGGCTCAGGAGAGACTTTCCCTTCCCCCAAATAAAAAAATCTTGCTGGGTAAGTCTGAGTGTCTGTCAGAAACCGGTAGCTTGTCAGTCGTAGTTATGCCCTGCCACATTCGAATTCTGGGACCATCTGCTACTTCATACATCCTCACTAATAGCTTTCTTTTTCCATCAGGGCTGTCTCACTATCTGACATAATGTATTTTCACGCAAGACGTTCGCTCAATATTCCACAAAGCGTTCACTATCTGGCTGCACTTCTGTGCCCCCCCCCCCCCCCCCCCCCCCCACCCCCCCCACCTGAGCATAATACGAATTTAAGAACGGGAGCACTTGGTATTTGACTGCTCCGGAGTCTGAATAGCGAGGAGGAGAGCTGAGTGGGGGATTGAGATTGATCAGCGGTGAGACAGTGGTTGTGCCGCTCGCTGAGTGTTTCAGATTTTTTTAAGGTCACCCTCGCCGGAGCCAAAAGGGCGCATCAATTTTAGAGCCCTCATGAGGAGGCAGTGCGTCTCCTCCTTGATCACTCAGCCCCCTGCGGAGAACTGACATCTGAAGGTGCACTTGATTTGTGTGGAACCCGGCCGCCGTGCATGATCAGAATGAACAAACAAAACAGCCGCAACCTGGGTAAACAGATGGATGGCACCTCGACGTGAGGCGTGAGACGCCTTCACAGAACACGGAACAACTGGAAGGAAACTGATTAGTGGCTTGGCAGTTGTCAGAAGCAATATGGCGAGTGGTACTGTGAGGATCGTTGCAGGATTGTGTATTTTGGAAAGTAAGAAAGGACGTATACCTGCATGGTTGAAGTGATTCAACGGTTTCATCAGAAAATCAACCAACTAAAGAAACAATCTCTGACAGTGTTTGGATGCGGGGGCGGAGCTTGTATTGTGGCAGGGGCCCTGATTGGCCACACCTCCAGCGGTCATTGCTTCTACAGAATGTCGACTTCACAGTAAAGTTTTTTCTTCATTTTGAGCACAAACTTTATCTCTGGGCATCTCATGAGGCCTACTAAAAAAAAAAATCTACATCTGCCTTTGACTGGCGAGGATATGATATCACTTTGTCTTGTTTACACAACAACAACGTTTAAAACTGAGAACACATCGTTTTGGCTTTTTGGTTTCAGAAATGTTTGGCATATGCACAGCAACATTTTGAAAATGATGTCCGTTTACGTAGAAACGGCAGGAAACACTGAAAACGATGTAGTTTTCGTGCTGGGCCGCTAGTGGGTGCTGTTGTTTGCTTTGAAACCACACACACCTGCGCAGAGAACAACACACTGTAAACATTAACAACGGGAGAACACGGACATTCGTATGGACAGAAAGACGAAGTTGTATTGTTATTACAGTGACTGTCAAAATAAAACTACCAAGTCCCAGCAGAATATGGACTGAGAGTTATTACAATCTAGAAACCAAAATTGTTGGTATTGTCCGTCCACTGAGCATGTGCAGAAGAACAAGTTGTGTTTCCATGGGCGACGGAGAGTTTTCATAAAGTTACACCTTTGGAGCCGCTTTCAAAAAGTTGTGTTTTCAGTGTCACCGTTGTCGTGGAAACAGGCGATCAAAACACAACGAAAGTTTTGTGTTTTAACTTGAGAACGTTGATTTAATGTATTAAACTTTAAATACTTACAGGAATTTCCTTCAGGAGTACAAACTACACTAAGTTATTGAATTTAGCTTTCAGATTTATTTGAGCAGTTTTGAAAACAAAAAGTTTTGCATTTCTGTATATTTTACATTAACGTTTAGTTCCGAGGCTGCTACAGTAGCTACCTGTGTCGTTTTGTTGGTTAGCCTGGCAAAAGGTGTTATTTTTCATTTTTAACTAAATAAACAGCAACTTTAAAAACAAGAATATCAATAAATCTCCTTAGAAAATCTACCAAACTTTTCCAAACTCTGAACTGCACTTTGTGTCCACAATTACCACAGCGACCCGATGACGCACTTTTCCTCACCAAAAGAAACTTTAGAAATCATGCACAAATGACTCTTACAAATCAGCAGACACACTTGTATTCATCGAATTAAAGATACGGAAAACAAATCAAAACAATCTATGCTGACCAACTTCCATCAAAACGCAGTTCAGAAAACTGCTGCCAGAGCTCTTGAACTATGCAGAAAAACTGCAAGAATACACAAATCTACCAGGTTAATGCCAGCATGTGAGCAACAAAGAAGTAGCACATTTAAATGGAGCTAATTACTTGCAATATTTTACTTTGTGTTGCATTGAAAGTAATGCATAGGCGTTTTAATAATGTCACTTAAATACAATTTCTATCAACAAAGACATGCTAGTGAACTTAGTACGGCATCTCGCTGTGAAAAAGTGAGATTTTATTCTTGTGGACTGGTGATAATAAAAATAATAATTTCTCAGTCATCTCTCTGCGAAAACATTCGTATTTAAAGGAAATAACAACAAGCATTTAAAGACAAATGAGTTACTATTATGGCTATGTTTACGATTCTCTATGTTGTTATCTGCCTTCACGGGGTAAATGATAAAGAGACGTTTCTTCAGTCAACATCTGGAGAACAATTTGAAGAGAGTCATAAATCGCGGCGCTAACTCACTCCCCGTGACACCCACATGAAAGATGGCCGCCTCAAAGTGACGTTAGCTGCACCCACACAGCCCGATGTTGTCCCAGCAGCTGACCTTTTTATAAATGTTGGGAGCTCCACACATGTTAGCAGTTTGTCACGGCTGCTTTTCTGAAAATGTTCACAAAGAGTGAGCATCAGTGATCACATTTATCTTCAGACACTAATAACATCACAGCCTAAACAGACAACAGTTATTCTGGGTTGTGAAACGAAACCTGCACAGACGCTGCAGGTCACTAACTACAGCCTGAAACAGCTGCTACTTTAGAAGCGTCTTTATTTACCTTTTGGTTAAGATGTTCTTGGGTGTTTTAAAGTTCTCCTATTATACAACTTTTCACCTCCTCCTCCTGGTCTGGTCGGTCCGGAAACCTTCAGTATTCTAAGTTTCCAGCTCCTCCTTGATTTTCCTCCATTTGAATATTGGATCATAGGAGCTGCATTCAGAATCTGCTGTGTCTGTGTGAGCTGGACTGGCTCCACCCACACATGCCCATCTTGGGAAGAGGAGGAAGTACTTCCTCTCGTGGTGCCATGTGCCAGAGCAGAGCTGCCTAATTGTGGGAGGAGTCAAAGGGATGGCCTCCCTTGATTGGGATTGGCTAAATCCCCGATGACACTATATAGGGTTTGATTTCTGATTGGCTGGTTGGAGCAACACACTTTTTAAAACCTGAAACAAGCCAGGGAGAGAGAGGACAGACTGTCTTCACTTCTGGGGCGTCAGTCCAGGTATGGGGACGATTAGTACTGCTGGAAAACCTGCTGGAAAGTATGGCCTATTACAATTGTCACCTAAAATACAAAATGAGTGCAGATGTCAGGTCACGTTGATGTTTTCACATCTGAAAGTATATTTTGTTGGCAGTCAGAGAGGAAGAATCATCTGAGGCGATATACAGCACACACAACAAATACACAACATCACACAAACACAAAAGAAATACACAGCACTTCACAATACTTCCCATTTTCCACTAGTGGCTCCACCACACTGGATAGAAGAAGGTAAAAGACACTGTGTGAAGAGTGGAGACCATGGTAATAGTTTGTTGTGACTTTAATCTAACAGTATTGTTCAATATATTTTAGACCTGTGCTATTATGACTGATGTGAATAACACTATTTATTTATTATTGGTTAGGATATGGCAAGATTGTGCATCACTGATGTGTTAGAAGTGACAAAATCAACAATCATAAGGATTTGAGCAACCAAATTGAGGCGACTTGGTCAGAGCATCTAGCATCTGGCATTCCAGGTATAGAGTGGTTAATAATAATATTAGAGCTGTCCTGATATATCTATATACATGATCACTGTGATAGAAATGATTGAATATTAGGTCCCGATTACCAAAGTTTTAGAGCGAACACAGAAAAAGTTCACGTTTTGGATGTCCGTTTACATAACGGTGCTCAGAGCCACTGAAAGGACAACGTTTTGAAAATGTCACACAAGGTGGAACTTTTTGAAAACGCTCCGACTCCAGCTCCGTGGAAAAAAAAAAAGGAAAAAGGAAACGTTTCTGAAACTCTGCTACTGCGCATGCAAATCACAGCCTTAGTAACTGGTAGTTATGCACATGCTCAATAAACAGACAATAAGAGCAAAGCTTCCTCCAGAGTGTCATGACTCCATATTCTCCTGGGACGTGGTACTTTTATTTTGACAGTCACCATAATAACAATCCAACTTGGTCGTATGTCCATACAAATGTCCGTGTTCTCCCATTGTTAATGTTTAAAGTGCATTGTTCTCTGTGCATGTGTGTGTGGTTTCATTACAAAAACAACCAACAGCACCCACTAGTGGCCCAACATGAAAACTAAATTTCCAGCATGTCTGACATTTCCCTATAAACAAACACTGCCTTCAAAACTCTGTTGTGTAAATGCAAAACTGTTTCGGCCTTAATCTTGTGTTGAAAATGGCCACGTGCTAATATTGTGTAAAGGCAGTATTTTAAAAGCTTGTACATCTCCACAAGTTTCTTTCAGTTTACGCCTGAGTGTGAACAGAGAAAGTTAGTTACACTGAGGTCTCACTGTGTCTTGAAAGTTAAAGGAATACTGCATTGATCGAGCCGAGTGATCTGCACCATCACACACTGATAAACACCACTCTGGCTGGCAACAACTTGTAAAGAAGACACAGTTATTCACTTAGACGATATTGATAAGTAGCCTTGACAGCCGGGGAGAATCTGCGGTGGCTGTAGGAAGATATACAACAGCTGGACAAAGTCTGGGGGAGGCTGTACTGAGGTGGGCAGCAGTTATAATCCCCCTCTGATAACTTTCTTTGAAATGTTCATAAATATCTATTTCAGACAGTTTCAGCCATTAATAAGCCACCAGCTTCAGCCTATTACGTTCTTTGGTCTTGTACAGTATTTCTGTTTGTACTTGTATATGAAATGTGTTGAGCTCTGACCAAATAATAAAACCATTATGGCTCGCTATTAGCACTTTTACTGGTGGAGCTTAATGTTTACAACACTGATAACACTGTGCTGGCTGGGAATCAGTAGCCAGTGGACACACTGAGGCAGATCTTTTATGTCTCAAACGTGGAGGTCAGAAATGAATAAATAAATACACCAAAACACACATTGAAGAAAGTTAAAGATGACTTTGAGAGACTCCATCCCCCATGACGTTTTGTTATTGAACTTTTTAACACAGATTATACATGTTGCTCACACCTTTGTGGCAGTGTCACCAGTCCTTTACACTTAGCCTGTATGAAATAGTACTGAAAGGTGAAATATATGAATTAAATTCAATAAATGAATAAACCAAAAGTCAAAAAGAAAGAAAAGTAAAATAAAATTGCCTATCTTGTACACAAATATCTGAACTTGCAATGACAATAAAAGCAATCTTAATGATTATAAATGAATTACATAATAGAAATAGACAACAAAATAATTATTATAACAACAGGTTTGTCCAACATTATATGCATGTCTCCCAAAAAATAAATCAGCCTCTCCCATCCGACTGCATATTTATTGCCTTAAATGAATAAAAGAATAAAATAAATAAATAAATAAAAAATTGTGACAGATGTGTGACACTGATAATATTAAATGTTAAAGACAAAGCTTATTTTATACATGTTTAACATGGACTTGGAACAGTCCAAATACTGAGTCAAAGAACACAACTAAAAGAGTGGAGTGGCGTGGCAGCTCGCACTGCTGCAGGGGTTAATGCTGCTTCTGATAGAAAAGCGTCAGAAAGCCTGGTGGTCATAATGTTTTGGCTGATTAGTGTAGTTCCATCACATATTACCAAACCGAGTGATAAATCTGACTTCACCTAGGAAAGTAAGGGCGTAGTGGTTTCTGTCTAAAACATGACCGTTCACCCTCTGGTGACCTTTCCCGCACAACATATGTAGTTTGTCTCAAAGTTTACAGAAGAATCAATAATTGTTTTGTGGTTGACCGGTCTGACCTTTAACCCCCGATGGCATCATGACCGAGAGCATGTTTTGTAAAATGAATGACCATGTCCTTTATTTTTAAAACATTCGTGTTGAGCGAGAAGTCGTCACTCCACTGACAAGGTCAGTTAGAGGTAAGTCATGACGACTGGTGTCCAAACTAAGCAGGGTGTCATCGGCATAGAGTGAAATCATTCTGGTCAATGTGTGATCAGACAGCGTCCACAAATCAATTTCCCACAAGAAAAGATGAAAAGAAACCGTCTATGGAGGTTTCTACAGATTGAAAACATCCAAAAAGCCAAGTATTTTGTCTTCATTGGGCGAGTGTGTACGTGAGCTGGCATCAGCCTCAGTGAAGTAAACAGGTTGGTACGGGCCTTGTAGCAGCGCAGCAGGGACCTGGTAAAGCCACAGTAAGCCCTGAGGGCAAACACAGTTCACTCAGTCCTCACCTGCACTGCTTGAAGCCAGACTTCGTCGCACAGTAATCAAGTGGCTTTTTAATACATTTTAAACTGCTTAAATGGCTGGTAGCTGAACATAAAAACCTAGTAGGTGGTTCCATTTGCAATCAAGTCATCGGAATCGGCAGCAGAAAGGAATTGGTCATTCACTCAAGGCTATCACGGAGTGGGAACAAACAGTCTCTCCTCATAAACCTCATGAATGCAAATGAATCGATCCGTGCTGTGAGTGAAATGTCTAATTGCGTGCGGCGTAATTGGCCCAGACGTGACCTCCCCTCCTCTAAAAAAAAAAAAAAAGCGGGAAAAAGTCAAACAGAGTGCGAAGCTGCTCAGCGTCCGCATCCAGGAACGGGGCTTTTGGAAAAGCAGTGCAAGGACAAAAACAATGAGGCGTTCATCCCCGAGACAGCTTCAGGGAACAGCAGTGAGTGGGAGGAGAGTGAAAAGATAACATCACAAACACACACACACACACACACACACACACACACACACACACACACACACACACACACACACACAGAGACAAGACGAGGGAGAGGGCGAAAGGAGGAGGAGGAGGAGAGTCATCAGAGATCAGGGTGACCCTGCGCCACTCAGGAACATGTTCTGCCTATAAGCTAAAGCAGAGGCCCAAAGTTTGCCACTGAATAATCTCTGTGCTGTCAGCGTCTCCCAGACTCGGCCTTGGCAGTGACCACGTCCCGGCTGGGAGGGGGGCAGGCTGATCTCCAAACCCTTCCCCTGCTCCACCAAAGCATGTTTCAAGTCAAACGTTAAGAAGTGAAGGTTCGCACACCTGCACTTCCTTACCCACACGGCGAGATTCTCCCGAAGACATTACACAACGGAATATTTTTGATGGGGGGGGGGGGCGACCTGCTCACACACGCGTCACAGCAGATGGCATCCTGTTTTGATATATATGTCAGGTTTAATGGAACCAAGCAAAACAAACACCCTACTTAAACTGCGAGGGCTTGACCGAGCCGTGCGTTAAACTGTGACTTACAGGATTTAACTTGTCAGCGGTCACACAAACTGCTAACAAACCAGGGGAAGGGTTTTTTGAAATACTGTGGTTGTATGTGGAGTATTTGCTTAGTTAAACATAACAACATCCTTTAAAAAAAAAAAAAAATTTGTTTTTGTCCAACGCTTTGATCCCTAGTGAAAATATCTCCAGTAACTTTTGCTTAAGCGTACGCACGTATGGCTTTGAATCCAAATATTTAAGTCCAAATATATTTAATCCAAATGAATACCATCATCTTCACCAAACATGGCAATTAGCAAGGTCTTTGTACTTTGCAATACATATTTTTCTGAAGACATTTTACTATCACTCCTTCTGCCATCCTCCAAACTGCTCTTTTTTTATGATAACACTTTTATTTGTACATTTTTCAACATATGGACAAAAACAAGCAATAACCTAAGCACAAAATAAAACAAAGCAACAACAAAAAGACTCAGACATGTCTGGTTAAGCAACTGGAGATTAGACGATAGATGCTCTTTTCTTGTTTTGACCTCTATGAGGACAATTCAGAGTTACAGTGAACGTACTGTATGAAAGCAGCTGATGGTGGCGTTTATTTCTTCTGCAGATACACAAGTAGATGGACGATAAGAACAATGGCGGCTTCCAGAGTGTGTGTGTGTGTGTGTGTGTGTGTGTGTGTGTGTGTGTGTGTGTGTGTGTGTGTGTGTGTGTGTGTGTGTGTGTGTGTGTGTGTGTGTGTGTGTGTGTGTGTGTGTGTGTGTGTGTGTGTGTGATTTCATTACAAAAACAACCAACAGCACTTACTTGTGGCCCAACATGCTAACTACACCATTTTCAGGTTTTCTGCCGTTTCCATGGAAATGGTTTTCAAAATGTTGCTGTGAAAATGTGCAACTTTATTTTTTTGGGGGGGGCGTTTTCACTTGAAATGTAAATGGGGCCTTCAAGCAGTTCAATGTTGTTAGATATAACCCAAATCAGCTTTCAATGTATTGAAGGAACATGTCATCAGAGGTGTAGTCCAAGGTATATGGCATATTCGCAATTATTCTTTACTTTGCATAAACCATAAATTAATTTCCAATTCCTCCCTGATGCACCACTCAGCAGTGTCTATGACCCAAATTGCTTTTTTTTTGGCCTAGGATGATGAAGCCTTCTCTGCCGCTGATCGGCTGCATTCACTGATTTGATTGGTCAATGTCTGTGTTTACTGCAGCATGAGGGCTGACGGGCCAATCAGAGGCCGAGTAGGGCGGGTCATTACAAAGCAAATATTGCTAATTGATAAATTATGCTCAAGTTATGTGAAAATAGTTCAATAATACAGAATATTGACTCAGTAGAGCAGGCTAATGCCACTGTTTCCCAACAAATGCTTTTCTATGGTGCTTTAAAATTCCAAAACAACAACACTGCATGTCAGCCACTCCAACAGACGACCGTAGACTGAGACATCAGGTTTGGTATGGTCTTTCATTTACATACAATTTGAATGAGATTCGATGACGACTTTTCTTTTACCTCAAAGTGAATCCATTAAAAAGTGGGATCTCTGCAGGCCAAGTGACCAAATGTATGCTGCAGCTGTTTCTCACCTCACATAATCTGCTTGTTTTTTGATCACGCAATTTAAATTCACTCTGGAATTTGCATTTGATGATTTCAACTGCCCTTTTATCCCACGTCTTGCATATCTATTCTCCTCCTCAAAGCGTTTTTTTTTTCTTTAACCATTCCTGATGAGCGTATTAAAAGCTGACTGTCTTCCAAAACATGATGGTGTACACTTCACCTCCGCAGTAGCCTCCCCCCTGCTCCTATGCAAACTAATAAAGCAACTGCAGCCAAACAAGGGCAGCTTAAAATGGATAACCCCACCAGAAATGACTGGCCCAGACTGACCCCATACATAAACAACATGGGTGTGGAGACCAGAGGACACGCTGAAATCTGTCTTGTTAGGATTTAATGCTGCGGCCATCCGTCCTCTGCCTGACCCCTCTGAAACGCTGCTGACCTCTCCCTTTGGTCCTTTGTTAGTACAGCAGCTCTTCAGTGTATACAGTCATTTGCATTTTAGAATTGTTAAACAAATACCCACCCATGGCTCCTTCCCACTGCCACCCACTGTGACCCTCCACCCACTCGCCTCTCAAGCCAGCCAAAGGTAATAGCAGTCATACCATGCTGTGGTGGTGGTGGTAGTGGTTGTGGGGGGGGGGGGGGGTTAGCCAGAGAGAGCAGGGTCAGGGGTCGAGTAATTCCTATGAGGGAAAGGAAGAAATGGGATAAAAGTTTAGCCGGCGATCAACATGCCAGAGACGTCTCAACTTGACCGACCCCATTGAGAACGAGGCTCTTTGTGTGTTTCCTTTCTTAAATTACACGCGGTGCCACTTTCCAGACGCCCGAGATGTAAAACTATTGCGGTATCGAACCATGGGGGGGGGGGGGCCACGGCTCGGGCTCGACACAACATCGTCCCTTCTCGCATTGGTCGATGATGTCAGAGGCGAGGAGGCGTAGTTTCGGTTGCTTGGCATTTTGGAAACGTGCGGCGGCCCCGGCGCTGTCACAGCCCGAGCCTGGAGGACGGCGGATCAATAGCCGGCTGTTGGGTAGGCGGCGGCCGACTGCGCTGCAGTGCAATCTGGGAGTTTCCTCCAGGGAGGAATAGGTCAGGAGGGGTGCGGAGCGTCAGGCGGATGGGAGCACGGGCCCGGCGCTAGTGTGTTTGTGTTGCAGCTGCTGATGCGTGAAATAGAACTCAGGTAGCCGGGCGGGCCGCGGGCCTCCGCTGTATCTTCCGCCAAGTGATTACTCTACTCCATTGATTTTTCTCCCTCCTCCACTGATCTGAGAAGATCACGAGAAAGGGAGAGGGGAGCAGAACCATTGATTGACCTAGTACCGTGATTCAACGATTGACAGCAGAACCTTGAGTGGCAGTGCTCCCTCTTAGCCCGCTAATCTACCACTGAGATCGGGGCGCACTCTCTTATAAATCCTTACAGATCGAGGCCAAATCTTTTCCTGTCCAAACATGTCGGGACAGACAGAAAGAAAGAAAAAACAGAGCCGTATTTGTGCTCAACTCATTTCTGCCTTATTAGGAGAAGATGCTCCTAAATGCACATTGCGGTTTGCGGTACATGCAGTTTGTTTGTTTCTCTCATGGTCTTATCAAGGTCTGTTGACCTGACAGGGCCCGGTAAATATATTCATGAGGTTTTGAATGGTTTATTTTATTTTCATAATGCCGTGCATCTTTCAGACAGCGTGACATCTCCCAGAATCAAAATCATCCCTCTTCACCTCCCGGGCAGATAACATAAAAACGCATATGCAAAAAGTGCGGGCCATTACCATAAGCTACAATGGCTTTGTGTGTGTGTAATGGCTAAGTGTCTATTAAAGGATAATTGCGTTTTATTTTTGTCATTAAGTCTGCTTCAGTCTGGAGGCGATCATGTGCCAAGGCCTCAGCCGCAGCAGACTCAGAGGTGGAGGAGTTGAAGAGACTCTAACACGACAAGTCGATAACCGCGGCATGCAAACAGCTTGATTTGTCTCAGAGATGCATGAATACTCTCCGCCGAGTTGACACTGCAGCACACTCTGGTCCTTTATAGAGGCAAAACACAGGCAGACAGAAAGAGAGTGTCTGCAATCTGTTCCAAGGCCTGTCTGACATTATCAGACACTTTTATGATTCCATCTTCACATTTCAGACGTCTGGAAATCACCATGACCGCTGTGCAAACAATGTAAGTTTCAACTGGGGGAAAAAAGACGGATGAACATGAAATACATAATGCAAACAAAAAGCCTCTAACAAACTTATACACACACATACATAGAAGCTGATCTATCAACTGGAAGCACCGAGGTTCACGTTAGAGAGACATGCAAAATAACCGCATCCATTTTGTTCATTTGCCTTCATGAATATGGAAAATGTTGTTGTCAGTTTGTGTTAATAGATTCATTTATGTGACTCACTACTTCTCAAACCGTTCATATTGTAAAATGTTTTAAAAGGAGGCGCAAACTGTGGTCCCCTTCAAATGCTCTCGGTTCATTTGTCTCGTCTCGGTTCAACGTAGTGCGCAATGCATTCTGGGTAGTAAACAAAGCTAAGCGCGCCAGACAGACCCCCAAAAAATGAAAGTTTTCCACTTGAAAACATTGTGTAAACGGGGCCCAAATCTCTTTTCTTGCTTGTTTTTCCCACAGATTTGGCCTCATGACAGATTTATTTGCTGTAAAGCTACAATTCTTTGATAACTTCCTCCATGTCGTCACGCTTCATTTTGTGCTTCTCAGTGCTGCTTGCAAATAGTGAGTAAACCATCAGGGTCTAAAGCACATAAAACCCCCATTTGAATACTCCCGTTTGTGCATGATTTAACACATGGCATTACTCTTATTTGTTTATTTGATCTCCCACAAAAGGGAAGCGAATCAAAAGCGCAATCTATTTGCGTGAGCAGGCAGTTTAGCATGATCTCAGTAAATCGCTCCAAAAGTGACTCGACTGAATAAAACTGTAAATTGCACATTTACAAAGTAAGTGTCATACCACCGGGGGGGAGATAGCTCCCAGCAAATACTGTGTTTACTCCTGTTTGTTGCAGAAGTGGCTCTGCTGCGTCAGCCTCTGAACACAGAAACCAGGCTATTTTGGTGCTAGCGCCTGTTAGCTCGCCCAACATGTGAGCTCAATATGTTCGTTTACTGGCATTTCCCACCTACATGCTTTCACACTGCACGCCACAGAGCCGCTCTCTCAAAGGTCAGTTAAATACGCAGCCATACTCTCTTAACCCTTCACAAACGTGAAAAAAAGCTGCAATCACTGCAGCCGCTTCCTGTACGGCTGAGGCGTCAAACCCGACTCAGTCCAGGAGACACAAGAGGCCCAGTATCATCTGGACCAGTAAAATGGTGGCAAAATAATGTTTGATTCTTAACTTTAAAGTTTTGGCACAGAGAAGAAGTTCTGAAAGTGTATTTTGTAAGATTAGATAGTACTTTATTCATCCCACAACAGGGAAATATTACAGCAGCTAAAAAAGTAAAAGATAGATGGATGGATGGATGGATGCATGGATGGATGCATAGATAGATAGATAGATGCTGTGCAAAGCAATAACAATAAATATGCGTATAAACATGTGATAAGTGGAGTTTTAGCATGAAATATGAACTAATATTGCAAAATATTTAGCTGTTGGTCCCAAAAATGACCGACTTCTCAAGATAAAAACTATGTTAATGATTCTTTCTGGTGGAAAATACACTCCTAATATCCTTATCTGTTGCATTTAGCAGTTTTTCTGCATGAGGGTTTTTACAAACTCGCCCTGACAGCACGGCTTCAAGGCCATTTTGATAACAATGAGGCAGCTGTCTTTCATGGTAGCATCATTAGTATCTCAGCCTGAGTGTCGGTGTTGTGTCCACGACTCATAAGAAAGCTGTGTGGGAAAGTTGATGGTTTCTTTCCAATTTCTCTGCTCGGTTGTTTCCTTCTTCTTGCTTTAGACCCATTCGCCTCGTGTTTGACTCCCCTGCTGTTTGGCCGTCAGAGTTAGAAGTACCTCGCTGTAACATCGTAGCTCGTAGACGCTTGAATAAAGCGACAAAAGTAAGAAGTATTTCCATCAGAGGTTCAGCCAGAGAGCAACCACTTCACATCTTCACCTCAGATCCCAAAACAAATACATAACAATGTGTGATAGAAATCATAATGAAACAGTCCGTTATGTCTTGGAAAACTCCATTTCAAGGTAATGCTTCTATAAGAGTTTACTTTCTGATTTTCATCATTAGAGACATCTGAAATACTTTTTTTTTTTTTTTTTTTTTTTTTTTTTTTTAAATAGTAGAATATGATTTCACACCAATCAGATCCATGTTACCTTTTATTTCCACAGTTAGTTTGGTTTGGGTTCAACAGGTCCAACAGTGATAATGCACAGAGAAACAAAGAGTAAAAATCCAACGACATACTTTTCATATTAACATTCATTGTCAATATATTTGTAAATTACCTCTCAGTTCTTGAAATACCACATGAGACACTAAATAAATATCTTTGGGAGAGGTTCCCTCATTTGCAAAATGGTTCACATAAAAGTCCAAAGGTGCAACAAACCGTCATTAAATATCCCTGGATGTGTATTAAAACTGCCCATTCAGCCATGGTGAATACAATCGCCGGTGCGATCGGGGGAATCAGACGGCGTTTGAATTCGTTTTCACTTTCAAATCAGTTGGAGATTTGTTTGTAATCGGACTGTTTGCATTCCTGCTTTGCAATGCAGACGCGCTAAAAAGCAAAGGTCAAAGCCGACACCACTCATCCCGCATCAGAAAGACAATTTCAACGCTGGTTGTTTACCTCAAGTGTTTAAAATTAAAGGATTTATTTATTAAAATATGCCAGAATTAGGCAACAGGCTATTTTTCATCTGTAGTCCCATCGCAGGTCATCATTGATGTGCTATCCAGGGTGGAGAGTTCACATCCACCAGTTAGCTTCTTTTTAGTACACATAATGTTACTCATACTCACAGGAATATTGAGCATTAACGCAAAAATTAATAATAAAAAAAGTATTTGCAGGTGTTTCCATTCTCCAAAGATCGAACCATCGAACCAAAATATGAGAATATAATCACCGCGGATTATTTCTGCGATCATCCAGTGATGAACTACTTGTCCTCCTCTTTCATAACAGCTCATATACCCCAGTTAGTTTCTTAAAATTCCTACTATTTTAACTAGAGTATCAGTAAAACTTTAGTAATTGAATTAAATTACATATTTTAATCACACCTATTCTGATCCTAACGAATCCAAAAAGAAGGACCCGTTGAAAGAATGTTCAAAATAAAATAAAAAAAAGTTTTGCCTGAAGTGTATTTCCTGTGTTTCCAGCTGGCTGTGAGTCGAACGTCCCGCTGCATTGTGGGTCAAACCTGGAACATGCAAAGTGCAACTTTCCATTAACAAAGCGGTCACTTTGTGCCCGAGGTCATCCCGACTGCCTCCCTGCTCGCAGACGCTCACAGATCCCAGCCGGCGGACAGATAAGCAGATAGAGCGCCGAGCGACGACGTACACAACTGATTGAACAAAGTGTCAACAATATATGTGACCCGCGGCTCCTGTGTGTTTGTGTGTGTGAAATAATTGAACGGCGATGTTTACTGCATGTAAAGAGGAAGAGCGCAACCGGCTGCCCGGACGACGGCGAAGGTCACACGCAGCAGTGTCACCGGAGCGTCGTTAGACGGGGAAGCATGTAAAGGCCACTGCCGTAATTAAGACCTGAGACCTGCGCTTAACGTTGGAACACTCCGGGTCTGGAGACTGATAAGTGCTTGATCCTGATCAATAAGATGCACAGCCCCCCCGTTGCCACTCGCGAAATCAATATTGTTTTATTTGCTGTTACAATAGGCTTGTCTGGTTGCAAATGAGGTCTGAGCCGCAGAGTTACTTTGGAAGCGGAGACCTCACACCCAGACTTCTGCCCCGCCGTGGCCTAATGAATCGGCCAATGAGTGCGAGCGGCGCTGACCTCCTCAGTCATGAGCCTGCAGGGACCCTGCAGGAGAAATCCCCAGAGGAGGGGGTTAGGGTCATTATCTCCACACACACCTCTGCACGCAGTATACTCCGGTTCCCTTATTACACTCCAACTGTGGACCGCAGATATTCTTCTAATGACCGGGCAGGAAAAAAAGCGCCACCTTTTAGCGTCAGGATGAACCGCGGCGATTAGAGCCCTCAAACGTTAATTCTCTCTGCCGCAAGACAGTTTCAAATAATGGAGCGCATTGTGTCCATTAATCCTCCTCGTATGTTCTATAGATACAGAAGTGGCGCGAGTTAATCTGGATTTAGCAAACACGAATCCCGGCATTGAGCCTAATTGTCACGATAGAGCAAAGATGGAGCGAGGAACAATGATTTATAAGATAGGAATCATGGGAGTTATGGATGGCGCCGGGCAGTTCAGATAATAGAGAAAAAAGGTCTAGAATAGAAGGTCATTAATAGACTCAACAAATCAGTTCATTCAGAGAGAATGTCCTTCCTGCAGTTGGACCATATATCATGCTAATGCTCCGGCAGATTTCACCCCCAGTCTTTATTTCGCTCCACACTGGTTGAACTGGAGCGAGATCAGCTTCATCACACCCTGCTGACACACGGGGGCTGATTGTAAAGGACCATAGATTTCTTTTATTAGAAAAAGAAATTATAAGTGGGTGTGTGGGTTTTTTACTTGGAAGATTACTTGAACATCATCATTCGCTAACGCCACATTTGTTTGCAGAACTGAGTTAGCATCGCTAGCATGATAGCCGTTAGCTCATATTGACGCTAACTGGTGAGGTAGCAACATCACAGTGTGAAACGCTGAGCAGGGAGCGTCTCCATGGCAACAGATGCTGATCTCCTTCGACAGCCATGAGATCCATGAGGCGCCTCTCTCATCCGCTTTGTATGGGACTTCTTTTTTTTTGCAGTTTTAGGAGATTTATTCAGTAACGGTTAGCTATTAACATCCCAAAATCTAATTGATTGGTCCTTGGATGATGAGAAATCAACCCTGAAGATTTCATGGAGTTCGGGTGAATAGTTTTTGTGAAAAGTTGGTAAAAGTCATACATACATACAAACCAGTAAATAAATAAAGACACGCAGACGAAACCTTCTCTGCCAACTTTGTTGTTCGTCCAACTTTCGTTGGTGAAGGTAATAAGTGTAAGGCATGTTGGGCCACTAGTGGGTGCTGTTGGTTGTTTTTGTAATGAAAGCACACACACACACACATGCGCGCAGAGAGCGAGACACTATAAACAATAACAAGGAGAGAACACTGACATTCTAGTGGACAGAGCAACACGTTAGATTGTTGTCACGGTGACTGTCAAAATAAAAGTACCAAGTCCCAGGAGAATATAGACTGGGAGTCCTGACACTCTGGAGGAAACGTTTCCATGGTGGACATGCGCAGTAGCAGCGTTTCAGAAAAGTTCAGCTTCACCTTGAAAGCCGTTTTCAAAAAGTTGCATTTTCAGTGGCTCTGAGCGACATTGTCAAGTAAACATGACCGATGTTGTCAGAGGGATTAAAGCATATTTATGCTGTTACATTTGATTTTGAAGCTTATTTGGGCTGATTAGTTGAGGTAGGTTGAACCTCCACTGGACAAAAGATGGACGGATGAATGGATTAATGTTTACTGATGACATCCAGGTTTCTGTTTCAATAAACTGACGTGATGCTTTAAATACCAAACTGTCGAGGTTGGTGTAAACTCACAGAACCTAACGAGGATTGATTGATTGGACGTGCTGACCGACTGATGGACGAACAGATGGATCAATGAGAGGATGGATCCATGAATTGACAGATGAATTGATGCGTTTCATTTATATCTAACACAGTGTCCAGAATTTGCTTTATGTTGTTATTCACCCATTCACACTGACTGTGACGGATTCCATGCACCGAATCCATGTATTGGAAACAACTTGGAGTTCAATATCTTGCTCAAGGACACTTCAACATACGGCATGAATGGACGAGGATTGATGGACAGATGGAAAGATGGACAGATCAGTGGATGAACAGATTAAAGGGGAGATAAATGGGCAGATGTATCAATCGATTGTTTTATGGATGGATGGATGGAAGTGCCGATGGACCTCCTTGATATATTGTGCTCATAAAAAAAAATAAAGAGAGAGAGAGACTGAATGAGGTCACGGTGACTTTCATCTTTTGAATGTGAGTTTCATATATTCAAACTCACCGCAGGTTTGAACCTGGATATGATCTCCTGATGTTAATGAGTTTTTTTGTGAAGAAAGTCGCGCGGTTCGCTGAGCCTTTGTGTTCTCATCGTGCCGCCGGTTTATTCAGAGTGTAAAAACTTGACTGATCACAGTGTCAGCAGCTGTCTCTGGTCCGGCCCGACGTGGTTGGCAGCCTCACCTTGCAGCGACCCACTGATGCAAACTATTCCAGGAAAGAGGACAAACAGGAGACAGACTGCAGCTCACCCTTGACTGCGGCACCTTTTTTTTTTTTTTTCCTCCCGCCATCATCTGCCTGTCACTGCCGGGCCTCCCGCATCCTCCATTATCACCTGTGCTCATGCAACCCAATCAATATCGTTGCACTTAAAGGGGACATATCATGCTAAATCCACTTTTTTAGCCCTTAAATGCATTTTGGTGTATATTTAGAGTGTTTAGAAGTACAGAAAAGTTCAAAGTAGTCTCTTCAGGTGCTCCGTTGATATCTTTATATTCTGTTTTGGTCATATTTTGCGATCGGTTTCGATTTTTCTATTCTCTATTACGTTTTTTGAACAATGACGTCACAGTATTCTCAGCGGAACTGCCAAATTAGGACATCGACGTTTCGAGCAATCCGCCATTTTTGTTTCTCGCTGCGATTTTGTAGTCCAACCGAAGTTACGAGAGGATAAGTCGAAATGTTCGGTTGTTGGATGTAGTAACCCACAAGCTTCGTTACACCGTCTCCCAGCATCAGAACCTTTTCGAAGTGCCTGGTTGAGTTTTATTTTTCACAGAAATGTACCCACATCTGTGGGTAAGGTCATTTTTGTGTGCGCGAATCACTTTAAGGACGACTGCTTCAGCAACCTCCGCCAGTATAAAGAAGGATTTGCCGAAAGACTTCGTCTGATTGAGCGGTCAGTTCCTTCTATCTATGGAGTCGACGAACAGAGCACTTCGGTAAGCTGTATATAACGCTAAAAAGTGTGATGATAAGACGTCCCTGTCATTGTTTTGTTAGCATTAGCAGTTGCACCGTCTTCATATGTTAGCGCTGTGTGCTCGTTTTAGATTATAATGTAACTTCTGTGTTAAATAGTCGTTGTAATACAGGCAGTATTGTAGTAGTGGGCATGGATGGAGAAGTTAGTGTAAATATAGTAACACACCATTGCGTTACATCCATATGAAGACGTTGTTCTGAAGGTGCATCATCGTCATTTTCATCTCGCTCCGCCGGGTCCGACTCTGGCTCCAACATGTATGGCTGGATGGACAAATCTTCCGTTGTTGACATTTTGTAAATAATGTGTGAATATAAAGTTTCTGCGCCGCTAGATAATTGTATCTGTTCTATCAAACTACAAAGATGGCCGAACAGGGTGACGTTGAACCGAGTGTGACCTCTGCAACCTGGAGAGGAGGAGGGGTATGAAGTGTGTCATTTGCATTTGAAGAGACCGCCCCAAAACGAGTTGCTCTCAGAAGCGCATCAGAAAAGGGGTTGAAAAGGGGCCTGTGGAGCTCTAATAATGAGGAATTCAGACCCAAGCATTGCAGTTTCGCGTTGTATAGACCACAACTGTATGATTTATATGTAAAAAGGAAGGATTTAAAAGCATGATATGTCTCCTTTAAGGCTTGATCAGCCTTCAAAGATTGAACCTCCCCCCTCTCTCCTTGCAAGACTCTGCCGTAGCACTTTCCCATCCTTCTTCCTCGCAGTAATTCACCTGAGCTTCACCTATGGGGGCGCCATTTTGTCTCAGCCAAACGGCGGCGCTAATAAGGCTCCATAGCTCTGTGTGATTATTATCAGTGACAGGCGCGGTCAGGGACCGGCGGCTCTCTACTGCCCCCCGCGCACATCACACACTGTAAGCCACTTGCCCCCGTGGCTCTGGCCACCTTGCCCTCCTGCCCTCCTCTCCTGCCCCCTCTGACTCTGAGTGGGGGGGGGGGGGGGGGGGGGGGGGGGGGGGGGGTACCCACTGCACCGCCTGCCTCTGCAGCCAGGCGGCCGGGCCCTCCACGGCCCTCAGGCTGTTCTGTCTGTTCAGCATCTCTCTTTAACCTTCATCTAGGAAACAATAAAACAAGAACAGGGGATGAGGAGGAGGAGGAGGAGGAGGAGGTGGAGGAGGAGGAGGAGGAGAAGAGAGGGTGTGAATGTGTGTGTGTGCTTGGAATAGGTGTGTGTGTAGGGGTAGAGAGATGCTGTGGACATTTGACACATCTCCTTAAGCCAATGTCTACTTTATTATCTTTGGCAGTCCTTATTGGTTGCACTAATCAAGTGGAAGGCAGCAGCGCCATGTCGGGGG
The DNA here is from genome assembly GCF_963383615.2 of Lipophrys pholis. NCBI lineage: Eukaryota > Metazoa > Chordata > Actinopteri > Blenniiformes > Blenniidae > Lipophrys > Lipophrys pholis. The sequence continues at coordinate 2,789,751 of NC_137634.1, read as the reverse complement.
GGTGGTGGGGGGGGGGGGGGGGGGGGCACGCTGCGTGTGACAAATATATTATTAACTGGAGGGAGACGGGCGACCTTGGCCGTGTCACCTGAGGACCCCGCCGGCACTCGCTCTGCCAGCAGGAAACGACCTTCATATTAAATCCCCGCAGAGGTCAATAAACTAAATAATTCACAAAGGTTATATGCTTTGCTCTGAAATCTGCTAAAAGAGAGAGAGACAGAGAGATGGAAGGGCGGGGGGTGGGGGGGGGTGGCAAATCTTTTAACTTGTGAGCGGCTAAACGAGGACTGGTGTCCTTGTCAGAGTGTAGTCTCTTTATCATTGGGGGCGTTTATATGAGCGTGTCAGAGGACGATGTAAATCCTGAATCTCTCTCTATTTCCCCGCCGCTGCCACTCTTCAATCGATCCGTCATCCTGTGGCGGTGGGATGGGAGAGGTGGTGGGGGTTGGCTGGGAGCGAGAGGTGGGGTCCGGGTGTGCTCTAATAACATGATAGCCTTTTTTAACATAACAGCGCACGCCGTTCTATTTATAGCCGCGCTCACTATCTGAGGCTGATCAGCCCTTCGCCTCGCAGGGGGAACTTGCTTTGTTCACTGTTACTCCCTGCTCTAATGTCGTCGCTCAGTTTCTGTGTCTTGTGTGTGTGTGTGTGTGTGTGGGGGGGGGGGGGGGGGGGGGGGGTCTATTCTTGTGGGCAGGAGGCAACCCCAACACATCTAAAGGTCACGGTTAGAAAAAGCTCGCCAGGCTGGGACTAAAAAGACCGGGTCTCTAATTTAATCAGTGCTACAGTCGTCGGTGTGACTTCCCAATGACTGCAAATCTGTTTTTAAAGGCGACACAGCCTGAATCACTATTAGGGAGGTTTTTTTCTCAGTAAACAACAAATCAGTTTGTCTTGTCTTGTAATGAAAACGGAGGCATTGACCATTAGAACGGCCTTCATGCTGGTGGACGAGGGTACGGGAAACTAATGACATGATCATGTCCAATCCTGGACTTGGACCAGTGCTAATTAGACAACTTGAGTGGTGCAGTGCTGCAGTGGTTTGCAGCGTCCCCTTATAGTGACGGTCGTGAGTTTGAGTCTTCAAACTCAATTTCTTTCCCAAAAAGCATTTGACACCATGTTTACACAAAGCTGGGTATTGACAAACACAAATTGTGTTTCTCCCTCTGCATTTTCACAACACAACAACAAATGGCACAAATAACCTTGTGTTCCTTTAATGTCCGAGGCAAGGCAAATGTATTTCGAGAGCAACAGTCAGACACAAGGCTGTTCACAAACTTTACGAAGAAATAAAAGAAATGTGACATTAATTCTTTAAACCCTCAGGAGACAATATATATTCATTAGTAACCGATAAGAACTAAGAACTCACATTATCATTCACGTGTGGCGGCATGGTAGAGCGGTCGTCTCCTCATTGGAAGGTTGCAGGTTTGATTCCCATCTCCACCTGTCCGCATGCTAAAGTGTCCTTGAGCAAGACGCTGAACCCCCAAATTGCTCGCAATGGATCGACGGAGCTTTGCATGGCCGCAGCTTCCATTGGTGTGTGAACGTGATGACCGATGTTTTGGGACTGCTTGAAAAGCACCATGTGTGTCTTACTCAACACTGCACTGCTTTAACAGTACCGTCATCACAGGAGCCAAGATGAACCACAGCTCGCTCACATGTCACGCTGATGACGCTTCTTCTGTTGAAGAGCGTGACGTGAACCTCCGTCTCCCCCCTGAGGGTCTACATGCAAACACAAGGATGGAGTTTGTCCAAATGTCCACTTTGAGTTTTCACGTGTAATCAGTTTCTGGGAAAACGCGTTGAACTATCACTGAGTGCGTGTCTGCAGTCTCTCCATGTCTGTCCTGACTGGTGACCTGTCCATAGGGCAGCCCTGCCTTCCCCCATCGTTACCTTGGATCTGATCCAACGCCCAGTGACCCTGACCCGGTCCCGAAGAAGATGGATAGATTCTCAGTGCAACGCACAAGGTTGTACTTTCTCTCTTATGTAATCTTTGGCTTGTTTTTTGGGGGGATTATTTTTGGGCAAAGCATCAATCAAAATGATGAAACGGTGATTGAGTGCCATTCCTCATTCCCTTTAGGAGCTAAGTGAGCCTCCACCTTGGGTTATTGCTCTTATAATGGAAGATTAGTCAAAAGCAGGAAGGTAAAAAGTGACGGACTGGATCTCAGGCCTGAGACAAATAAACTGTTTCTGTGTGTCGACTCACAAAGTGCACAGGATCATTGGATGTTTTATTTAGACGACGAAATGCAGTTTGACGTTTGTAGCCTCACGAATCTCTGATCGTAAAGTAAAGGCGTGTTCTGATTTGATGGACATTTCGATGTGGGAGGAGAGAACAGGAAGTTTCTTGTCCAATATTGGACGCATTTCAAGAGAAAAATCCACAATCCAATTAGACACAAGAGGAGAAATGTCTTTCTCATTTCACAGTGTTGGTTACTGGTGCTGGTGATGTAAAGAGCCACTATTTTTAATTTTTATCCATTTTATTTTTTTGATGAAGTTGAGGTATATTATGACCTTGAAATAACAGAACAACATTGTGGGATGGATTTGAATGACTTTCTGTCACTCCTGACTATAGCCAACTTATAAACCGAGATGCCCACGTGTATTTGTTATTCAAAAGGTGTGGCTGCTGAATAACAACGTCTGAGTGAAACTAGCAAACGCATACGTTTACAGCAGGAAGCCTAAAGCAAAGCTGAGATAAGTGTTAGTTAGTTTCATTGCAATTAGATTCAGAACTAAATCAAATGAAAAAAATGGAATTAACTGGATGAGGGTACCCAGAATCGAATCGAATCGAATAGATTTATTTCATTGACGACATCGTTGGAAACATGAAAAAAACTAAAACGTAGGTAAAACATTTATTTTGAATGTTGAGAATAAAATTGGATTGAAACGTATAAAACAACAAAATACAGAGAAAAATTTCATGAATAACATTTCTTTATTTACCATCATTGCTTCTTGTATATTCGCAGCACTTTAGACTCATTTGTGGCCCTGATATCTGCGTCAAAGAATTAATACAAAAACGTTTTAATCATTTATATATTTACAAATCTACCAATCAAGTGATACAGTGTGTTGGTATGTTACTTCTTTCTTTTTATGGTACATGAGGGAAAATATAAATCAGATTAAACTTGAGAGCTTTCTATAGACATGAATTGGCAATGGTCATAATCCAGAGAGAAATTTATTTGACGTTTAGCACAATATAGAAAATCATTACACTCACAAAATAGGATTTCTGTCCAATCTGCTTTCAATTAAAAACCAAACGAACCTCTGAAACAACCAAGTCTTTTCTATTCTATGAAAAAGTGTGCATCATCAGCGTATACCATCTGCAATAAATGACATACGTCAAGATTATCATCCTCTTAAAATAACCAAACACAGAGCTGGGTGGTGCTGATTTCATCTGCGTGTCAGTCTCTAAGAGGTTTTGCCACAAGATGCAGATAAACCAGAGTAAGGTATGCTAATGTTCCTTGGTGATCTGGGGATTAACCTCTCAATGATTTACTTACCCCGGGTAACCCCAGATGCTGTGATAAATCTTCTTGCACTGTATATCCTGTTGGTTTGGCCCCAATCTAGTTATTCAGCAGCTCAGTGTAGGAAAAAAAAAAACCCAACAAGAAAAACATGCTGCTGCTGATTGGATGGAAATCTTTTGGTTTCACACCATCTGCAATCGCAGCTTAAGAGTAAAGATGTCAGACCTGTTACATAAATCTCTGGTTGGGTTTTGTGCTCGAGGGACATGAGCTGGAAAAACGTACACTTTATCTTTGAAGTGAAGCGAAATCCACGACTCGCCGTTTCTCTCGGATCAGCGTTAGTAACAGAAACACTCCCCCAGAGTAAAACGATGGCTTCAGAAGCAGGTGTGTCTGCTTTTCCTCGGCTCTGCCGTCAAGGTTCCTCCTCAATGACGTCTTTTTTTCACACCAACAATTTGAATTAAATATAAATAAGGACGCTGGTTGTCTTTTCTTTCAAGATTTGTTCATGTTTGGTTCACGATGAGTTTTACACCTTAAAAAAAATCTTAAAAGTTTAATGAAACATTTAATTTCTTCTCTGAAACAACACTTGATCTACATTCAAGAAATTTGTTTCATTACTTGATGGTTAAAAAAAATGTACATCACCAGTGGCACTTAATAATCCTGATGTTTGAAATGGAGTCCCACATGGTTCTGTATTAGATCCACTTTTCTTTTCTTTTTTTTCCCTCCTTTTTTATGTTATACACACTGAAAATGTGACCACTATCATTTAGATGATAAACCTTTATATATCTTAAAGCTACACTGAAAAAAGAAAATAACTAGACCAACTTAATTGAATTGTTTCAATTGGTAAAATCTAAATGAATCAAGTTTTCTGAAGTTAAGTTAATGAATTACATTAAGTTCGAAGAACGTGATTCATTTAGACGCTACCAATTAAGTTGGTCCAACAATTTCTTTTTTGGTATATATTCAAAACAACCACAAACACAAACTATGACGAAGGTAACAAATATCGAGACTGAGTGTTGGCTTACACAATAAAGTTTTCAACTAAAAATCAAAACTTTATTTACATTTTGGGGTCCGTTAACATGACAAAGGTGCTCAGAGCCACTGAAAACACAACTTTTTAAAGTTCAGTAGATGGACAATAACAACAATGGTTGGCCTCCGGAGTGTCATGACTCCATACTGCCCAGGGACTTTTATTTTGACAGTCACCGTAACAACAATTCATCTGTCCATAGTAATGTCTGTGTACTCCCATTGCCAACGTTTTTAGCGTAATGTTCTGAGTGTGTGTGTGTGTGTGTGTGTGTGTGTGTGTGTGTGTGTGTGTGTGTGTGTGTGTGTGTGTGTGTGTGTGTGTGTGGTTTCATTACATAAACAACCAACAGCGCCAACTCTTGGCCTGGCATGCTCATTACATTGTTTTCAGCGTTTCTTTCGTTTCCGTGGACACTGACATCATTTTCAAAGCATTGCCGTGTCAACGTGAAACTTCTGAAACGAAAACGCATCACTTTTGTGTAAACGTGGCCTCACTTCATCGTAATCAATTACATATGCATTAATAGTTTCTTGTACTTTATATGGTGGTTACTATCATGACATTGTTTTGTTTTATTATTGTTAACATGAAGCTGAATTTCATGTTTTTTTTAATGTACAAGGTGCTAGAAGAAGTTATACCCTCCATTATATTCAGCATGTTACCTATCATACTTGTAATATTTATTACTTTGTGGGATTTCAGTCACGCATCACATTCATTTTAACTAAAACCTCCAGTTTTGCTTTTATTGAATTCATGATTTCTACCTTCACTTCTGTTTGTCTTTGACTAATTCCCAAGTAGAATTGTAACAGAAACCTATTATAATAGCAGAAATTGTGCACAGCTGGCGTTTCAATCCAGTCTACAGTTAATTTAAAATGTAACCGAGACCAGAAGCATCTGAACATAAGTCCAAAATAGAGGCCTGTCCATTTTAAACATAGACTGTGCCGAGTGTGAACCGTGCACATGTACATGTAGAAACACATGTACTCGCTGCACTTCTTGCTGTAATTAGACATTGCGTAACTGACATCTGGAGCTCACCGACACACTTTCAATTTAACATGAATGCAGGAACTCTTGAGGCGTCCCATCCATATGACGGGGGGGGGTGATTCGGCAGCTCTCACCTGGCAACCGGCGCTCTGAAAGCGTCAAACACTTCACAGCTCAAAGAGTTCTGCGGGGGAAGTCTTTAATATGGCTGGTAGTATCTGCCGCCGCTGCCTTGTGCGTCTTGCTCGTCTGCCTTTGAGGCGCGGCGGCGGATCAGACACATCAGCGCCATCACGGCTTGTCATGAGGAACAATCACGTCTTGAAATAACACAAACAGCCGTGTTCAAAGAGCAGACATGAAAAAGATGACACAAAGCGTGTGTGTGTGTGTGTGTGTGTGTGTGCGTGTGTGTGTGTGTGTGTGTGTGTGTGTGTGTGTGTGTGTGTGTGTGTGTGTGTGTGTGTGTGTGTGTGTGTGTGTGTGTGTGTGTGTGTGTGTGTGTGTGTGTGTGTGTGTGTTTGTCATAAAGACAGGCAGTTGAGCGGGGATGGAGAACACAGAGAGAACAAGTTTTACATGAGGGGCTGGAAATGAGAGGTTTAATGTGTGAATACAACTAGAGAGAGAGAGAGAGAGAGAGAGAGAGAGAGAGAGAGCGGGGCATTGGGGAGAGAGGGAGGGAGGGAGGGAGGGAGGGGATGAGAAGGATAGACTTTAACTGTCTGAAGGACAAAGCTACTGACCCGCGGATCATTCAGAGGATTGCCTTTCAGTTTCAGAGCAAGGTCAGGCTGCTTATTTTACCTCAGTGTTTTCGCTAATCTGTTTTTTGTGTGACACAAACAAACACTGAGGCCGCGGACACACACACACACACACACACACACACACACACACACACACACACACACACACACACACACACACACACACACACACACACGGACACACAGGGCTCACACGGGGCACCGTGCACATGCAGACGCTGAAACTAAGCCTTCCCCATACTGCCTTGAAATAATAACAGCCTATGTAGGCTTTGCTATCAATAAACATTAGACGTGCAGGCTTTGTGCCTACATGAGTATCACACTACCCCCAGACCTGTCATGAATTTCAATTGCAGGGGGGGCGGCTGTGTATGTGTGTGTGTCTGTGTGTGTGTGTGTGTGGGTGTGTGTGTGTGTGTGGGGGGGGGGGGCATCACAGACTACACGTGTCCAAGCTGCATCCTAATGTCTGGAAGACAGTTTCATGGCTAATGATGCGGCCTTCAAATGAAGAAAATACCTCCCGCCCCGGAGCTTTAATCTATTGTTAGCCGCCGTCCTGTAACGAGCTAAAAGCGGCTCTGTTTTCTTACGCTGACAGGTCTTGAGGAGCTGATGTGACGGCGGCTGCCGCTTGGCAGCTCATTAGGAGACACACTACATTTGTGTCAACACGTTTACTGACAATCAGTCGGATGGAAGGTGTGTGTATGTGTGTGTGCAGTGTTGGGGGGTGGGGAGGAGTGGGGATGGGTGGACGGGTCCCACAGGCCCCTCCACCTCCCCTTCCCCATGGGAGAAACTTCACCAGTGAGCTCCTGGTGGAGCGACCAACGCCAGGGTTGCTATGAAAATACTGATGGCAGAGCAGTGTATGCATGTGTGTGTGTGTATGCATGTGTGTGTGTGTGTGTGTGTGTACAGGGTGGGTTAAAGTGCCCCAGTGTGTTCCATGCTGATCTGATAATGAGTGAGCAGGGTCAATAGGATGTTAACGGCCCCGTGGGAACGGCTGGCTGCTGGTGATGGTGGATGGGTGGAGCAAGGACGAGGGCCCAGGGACACAGAGCTGTGTTTTCACTGTGCTCACTCACCACCGTGTGTGTGTGTGTGTGTGTGTGTGTGTGTGTGTGTGTGTGTGTGTGTGTGTGTGTGTGTGTGTGTGTGTGAGAGAGAGAGAGAGCAGTAAGGTGCCTCTGTCCCTGATATCTGACTCTTTAGCACAGCCCCCCCGCTGTGTCGTCCCAGTAAATCCTCGGTCAAACAAAGCAGCTGGTCCAGTGTAAAACCAACATCAACACAGCAGCTTTGACTACGGATTAGTCGATGCTCTACTGCTACATTTGTCACACGCGTGCTAAGCAAATGCATACGTCAACTGTCCGCACACCGAACCTCCTGCGCCGGAGGCGTGCGGACCTGACAGAGTGTGGGGCACTGGGCGAACTGGAGCCGTGAACCACAAGGTGAAAGAGTAATTGGATCAGCCCAAACATGAGCAATAAAAAAACCTGCATACAAGACGACGGCGTGTCAGCCGTGTGTCGATGTGCAGACTCCTGTTACATGCGGGAGCTGAGAGACTGTGTCGGGGCGACGCCCTGAAGTTAGCGCAACTCAAAACACATTCAGACAATCATCCCGTAGGCCAAACGTCTTTATAGCAAAAATTCTACTTTATATTTCATCAAGGAAAACAGGAGACAGTATTTAAAGCTACAGTTGTGTTTCAGGTTTGTCTCCAGAAGTTATCACGTTGACCAGCTAACCTCAATCCCTCGGGGTCTTTTTTTTTTTTTTTCTTAATATAATCCAGGAGGTTTTGGAAACCAATAACTAGAAACTGTGGATGCGCACGACTGTTCAACGGTTAAAAATCAGCTCTTACATGAGTCAGCAGCAAAAATATAAGGCGACAACGTTTCAGAAATGCCGAAAGATGTGCAGTTTTCATGAGAGGCCACTAGTGGGCGCTCTTGGTTGTTTTTGTAATGAAACCACAATCATCTTTAAATATCAACAATGAGAGAACCCGGACATTCTAGTGGACAGACGACCAAGTAGGATTGTTATTGCGGTGACTGTCAAAATAAAAGTACCAAGTCCCAGGATAATGTGGACCGGGAGTCCTGACAAGTTGTTGTTGTTGTTGTTGTCATGCGCACAGGAACTGTTTGCTACGGCCGTGGTGCACATGCACAGTAGCAGCATTTCAGAAAAGTTGCGTTTTTTCCCCGTTTCCATGGAGACGGAGTCAGAACGTTTTTTTCAAAAAGTTGCGTTTTCAGAGGTTCCGAGCAGCGTCGTTTTTTAACCAAAACACAAGGAAACTCCTGCATTTTCCCTTGAAAAGGAGATTTAGTCAATTAATGTTTTAACTATATACAAGGAGCAGCTTGAAGTCTAAACACATTAAAACACATTCTAAAGTTCTCTTGAATAACTTGAGACATTAGTGTTGCTTTCTGATCAACAATGCTCAGCTTAACTGGAGGACAAAAATAAAGTCTTTCCACTGCTTCAAGTTGCAAACGCAGGATTAAAAAAAAAGGCTTTTCTGACAACTGCAGGTTAAGTTCAATCACGTAAGATAAACAATAAAGTGTTTTTTCACGCTGTGACTCACAGGAAGGTGTCAGTTTGAGCTGAGAAACAAAGTTTTGACCACACTTTTACACTTTTTATACACCTTTTCACCACAAACAGTAAAATTACATCGGAAAATGACAAGGGGAAGATTTTTATGGGATTATAATCTGTTGACTGACACTAAAGTTAAGCTGCATACTGTGATGATGATGAAGAATTTGTAAATACCATAGTGTGGACCGTGTCACGCATCTCAAGGGATCATCGGTTTTCCTGCCTCATGATTGTGAAATTGTTCAAAAGTCAAATGAAATCACAATAAGAAACTTTCTAGAATATGCGGTGTGTGCGTGTGTGTGTGTGTGTGTGTGTGTGTGTGTGTGTGTGTGTGTGTGTGTGTGTGTGTGTGTGTGTGTGTGTGTGTGTGTGTGTGTGTGTGTGTGTGTGTGTGTGTGTGTGTGTGTGTGTGTGTGTGTAGATTTTAATCTACTGGGTTAAAACAGACAGTTTTAACTTGTAATTTGATTCTTGATAAAAAAGTAAAAAAAGTTAATTCAACTATGTGCTCATGACGAGAAATATTTACTTTATGCAACTATTTGATAAACAACTTGAATTTCTCTCAGGATTAATGAAGTATTTATCATCTCTTCCAGTCTGATCTTCTCTCTCATATATGTTTTCTATAAGGGCCTGATTGGTTAACTTGTTTATTTCAAGTTGGGTTGATATTAACTGCAAATGGAGTCAAAATAATAATTAAATAAAAAATGTTTTTTCTTTACTAAAACTGGGAATTATTCGAAAAAACCTAAGTTAGCCCAACCTGTTGTGTACAATCAGTTCCTATTTATCGACTCTGTGTTGCTCTTATCACAAACGGCATCAATCCGAAAAAAAGGAAAAAATACTTAGTTACTAGTTACTCTCCTTCCTCACACTGCAGAGTGAACATGGGACTCATGGGAATCAAACACGATTACTTATTCATCATCTATCTAGTATTTTTTCTTTTTTATTATTAAACTTATTCTGCTCTATGATGAGGAACAAAGGCCTGACCTCAGATTGCTCTGAAAGCACGCACACACACACACACACACACACACACACACACACACACACACACACACACACACACACACACACACACACACACACACACTCTGAAGGTATCAGTGTCACTTTGAACCAGTGGGTCAATATGGGCAGAAAATATGGATGCCTTTTATGTCAGACAAGTGGATGAAAGAAGAGGAGAGAGAGAGAGAGAGAGAGAGAGAGAGAGAGAGAGAGCACTAAAAAAACATTGCGTGTCGTGTTGGCAGGCGCTCCAGTCAAATCCCTTGGCAGTTCAGAGATTTTTTATTTTTTTTGTTTACGGCGAGGCCCCGCCTTCGCCATCTGATATTCAAATGCAGAGGAAACTGGAGGAGAGGCTCCTCCCAGACCACCCGCAGTACCGCCAGGGATTAGTCAAAGAGCACCAACTAGGTCAACAAGATGCAGGGCCGGTGCATGTTCAGGGGGACGCCAGGCAAACTCACCCACACAGGAGTCGGCCTCGTCTCGCCCGCACTCCTCTCTCTCTCTCTCTCTCTCTCTCTCTCTCTCTCTCTCTCTCTCTCTCTCTCTCTCTCTCTCTCTCTCTCTCTCTCTCTCTCTCTCTCACACACAAAACCACACACACACACACACACACACAAGCCCAGTCCTCCCTCGCACAGGCCGCCACGCTCACGCAGTGACCTGTTTTTCCCCACACTTTGACAGTTATCCAAAAAACAACTCCGAAATTCCTCTTGATTTCCCCCCTCCGTTCGGAGCGAGTGAGTGCGGGTTAAGTCTGAGATATGAGGCCAGGCGTTGGGAGATGTAAACATTCCCACTGCTGTCAGCAGCCGCACAATTGATTCCCTGGCAGAACATCGGCTTTGCCACGTAAAAAGCAAAATGATTACGAGATGAAGCTGGTTGACACACTGAGGATGTCCCTTTCTGTCTTTTTTTTTTTTTTTTTAAGTCTTTTTGGCTCAAACTTCATTGTTTCACCTCCAAACTTTACATGCAAGTTGAGGCCAACTACTGAATAACATCCCCACAGTTCCACCGTCACACCTTAACAAAACAGCTCCAGGCACGATGGCCTTGTGGACTTTTTTTTTTCTTTTTGAGGGGGGGGGGGTATTTATGAAGCCTATTCTTCTCCGCGGACTGAAGAAGCTGTTGAATGGGAAAGCAGACACCATCTCCATTGTGAGGCCAACATCATGATATCGCGCCGCGAAGAAAGAGCGTGGATCCTTTCAGCCGGCTCGCCGGAGAAACTCAACACGGAACCGCCCGGCTGAATAACCCTGACATACCGAGACGCTGAGCGTCGGTATCAACTGTCTGAGCGTCGGTGCCCCCGCGAGACATTTCTCAACATCCCGCCGTGACCTCAGTCCAATATAATGTTGCTTTCCTGGAGGAGTCCTCGCATTTAAATAACTGGTGGGGGAAGGCGCTCGTCGAGAGCCTGATGAGGGAGAATAATGCGAGGCGGGAGCGACGGAGGTCATCGTATTGAATCAGCAGCTCGCCGCACCTTCTCCTCGCAAGTGGCAGCTGTGTGACTTTCATGCATCTCCTCGCTTAGCGCCGCTCTGGCATTATCTGTCTTGTCTATCGGGCCCGGTTTCATCTCGCTGACACACTTCAAGGACAAAAGTGGAATATTTACCGAGACGACTGAGGCGGCTGTTTAGCATGTCTGCCATAATCCACTCATAATCACTCTGCTCTGTTTATTTTGAACAGGGGTCATGAATTCTCCACTCCGTCCGTAGTTTGTTGCACCAATAAAGACAGTTTTGCTCGTTAATGAATAATCCACTCATCACAAGGCCAGAGTTGAGTCTGTAAAAAGGGATGTCAGTTCCTCGGGCGCTGACCTTGTCAGGCCTACTTTAAAACGCAAATGTGGACTCGGAGTTTGTGGGGAAGCGCTCGGTTCACGCCACGGTTCTGCCCTATGAATAATGTAGGAATTAACCACCGAGCAGCCTCCTACAGTGGAAAACACTCATTAATGCAGTTTAAGGACTTCTGGAAGCAAACTGTGCTTTTATAGATGCAATGTTCATGACATTGTTCTTAGAATTCTAATTATGTGGTAGACCAGGTGAAGACGATCCAAAAGGCTGAGTACGATGTGGTTAACGGTCCATCCCAGCATCCGTCGTATCTTTACCAATGGAAACATGGAAACTACTTTCAAAGCAGCGCGACCAAGACCGAGGGAGCAGGTCAAACCACAGGTACGACAGAGGAAAGGACAGAGGAAGACAGAGAATGTCTTTCGAGCAGCTCGGTGAAATGAAGCCATTAAAACTGAAGTGCTATTTTCAATCCAGTTAGATTTTTATTCCTGCGGTGCCAAATACGACACAGTCGTCTCAAGGATTTCAAGCCACGTCGACATGGAAGAACACAACAATTCGAAACGAGCAAGTAGAGGAGACGGTGGAAAGGAAAAAACACCAAGGAGCCATTGGGACCTGCACTTTGAAACTTCATGTTATTGTCCTCTCCACTGCGTTTCGATTGGATTACTAACATTAACCCGTCTCACTGGACAAGACAGGACCACAGGTACACAGGCCTTTTAAACTCTACACTTCCTTCAGTAGCTTGTAGCCGAAAACAATAATCCTGCCGCATATGATGAGAATCCAGTGTGTGAGGAGTGTGTGTGTGTGTGTGTGTGTGTGTGTGTGTGTGTGTGTGTTTTCTCTAGTTTGCTGCTCATTCAGCTAATTAGTGGCTCTGAATTGCCTCTAGGTATGAGCATGAGGGTGTGTCTGTCTGTCTGTCTGTCTCGACCTTTTGCGTTGTGTAAACTCCCGTCGCCCACAGTCAGCGGGGACCAGCTCCGGCAGGTAGAAAACCCAGGTGAGGTCAAATATCATGGAAAGAGTAATGAGATGTTCTTCAGGTGTTTCACAAGAACAAGCCCGATGTCGGTGAACGGTTAAACTGAAACAACAAACTTTTCATTTCACCGATGTCAGCATTTTTATCATTTGTTCCTCATTCTGAAAAACAGTTTCTCATCTTGTATTTACAAATCTTGAATATTTCTTGCCGGAGGAGCAAGAAGAGGCGGCAAGACCATTGAACCGGTCCGTCCATCAGTCAGTGTGCTGGTCCACCACAATTTGATCAGTTCATCCATCAACACTTGAGTTTCCAGGGAATCTGACATCCAACTGAATTTCATCATTTCATCCGTGGCAGGAGTGAAATCTCATGATTTGAAGACGACCTCAGAGGTCGACCTCGTGTTAACTGGATCAGAGATTAGACTGAACCTTGACCAAACTACTCAATGGGTGCGTAAGTCCACGCAATGATTCTGCTAAATGTGCAGCAGGTTTGAGAGAGACTCCATCACAAAGTGATTTTAAAATTGCTTAACTACCAAACTTTTCTTTATTTTTCAGATTTGAGGAAAAATACATCAACACTTAAAATTAGGAAATCTATTCAGCTCATCTTTGACTCTGATTATTTCTGACAAGTATGAAGGAATCTCAGAGGCATGCCAGAGAGAATAAAAAAAAGGACATTCTCAAAAGAATCCGATCCCTTTTGGGTTCATATGAATATTAGAAATTTGTAGAAATTACTTTTTCTCTTTTTATTTTTAAAATTTTTTCCACTTTTTAAATCTTTTTTTTCCTTTTTCCCATTTTTGTGGATGTTTGAAAATTTGTGGAAATTAGTTAAAAAAAAACTTTTTCATTGTTTATTTATTTATTCATTTTTTCTTCTTTTTTTTAACCTTAAAAGAATTACCCTTTGGGTTCGTGTCAATATTTGACATGCTCGGAAATCTGCTCAGAAATCTCGGCGACAATGTGGTAACCAGAGCGTTTCCATCAGAAGACAGTCGAGGTACTTCTGGAAATATTGTGACGAAAATCCAGAATTTAAAAGAATCGACGGTTTGGTCGGTTTATTCACATGTTGATTTGTGAAAAAGTTCCCTTGAAGCAAAGCGTATAAACAAGAGTTGGTCGCTGCTGCCAGATCTGACCAACATGTTCAGTTTATCTCGGACTGTTTAGCATTAATGAAGAGATTTCCTCAAGGTTTCAACAATCTTTTTTTTTTTAATCAGAAAAATCGCTGCTAACACGATGACACAGAAAATCACTTAATACAACTTGATACCTGCAGTGTTTTTCTTTTAAGTTCATGTTTGATCCACCAATATATAGGCTATACAGTACATAGGAACAACACCACTCTGTGAGTTTACTGTATTACAGTTTCAACCTTTTCAACCTGCGTTTTAAGTAGATGTTTGTTTTTTACTCTATTGTACCTTGACCACTGCAGTCGTCTGTGTCATTTCATCACAATACATTTGTTTCCTACCCTTCATCTCTTATTGCCTTACAATGGAGTTAAAAAAAAAAGGAGGGTGTGAACTTCCTCCTTTCATATTGTCTTTTGTTCCGCAGAACAAGGTGCATTTATATGACTTTGTAGTAAACGAAGGTATGTGCGCTGGAAACCATTATTCTTTTAATTTGCACTATGAAGAAGTCACGGCTGAGATATGCTTCCCTCCTGTCAACCTCCATGTAACTTTGACTTTTTGGTGCTAATTCGTATGGTCCGGAGTTGCTTTGTTTACATTCAGGCAAAAGGTTTAAAGTTTAACATTTCCTTTATATGTGTGTGTGTGTGTGTGTGTGTGTGTGTGTGTGTGTGTGTGTGTGTGTGTGTTTGGAGCGTTGTGCTGCGTCACAGTGTTTGAGTGGCGCCCTCCCTGCAGCTGCATACGTGGGGAATGTCACAACCATCTCATACGCACACCAGTTCAAAGGTTACAGTATGGTGTGACTTCCAGCAGGCCCTCCCACTGCACCTCGCACCTGCCTCCCCCCAGCGGGGCCGGAGTTCACTCCCAACCTTGGGCAATACCGCTGCTGAATTTTTTTTTGGGGGGGGGGGGGGAGTCAGTGGTGGTCGGGGTCAAAGGTGGAAGGGTTAATGTCTCTCCCTCCTCCTGAGACAATCAGGCGTCTGAATCTAAACTCTCCTTTTACTCGCTCATTTATATGTTTTCCATCTCTATTCCTCTCTCTTTACCTTCACACATTCAGCGGGACGCAGTGAAAGCCGGCGGTGAAGCGGCCCCCCCGGGGGTCAGATTACTCCGCTGCTGAGTGGGGTGAACAAATCAAAGCGTATCTCGTCTAAAGATTTGAATGATAATCCGCCCCGGTGACCACTCACTGAACTCACGCTGACTCCGGAGGTGAGCCGCACATGAACTATAATATTACAATATTATACAGATGCAAAATAGACTGCGGAGCTTCAAAATATATCTGCCAGTTGATCTATTTGCTCTTGAACACCATTCCAGCCTTTGAACGTTCAATCAGAGAAGAGAGTTTCTGTATTATCTTTTTCCAGTTGCCAGGATGTTTAAACCTTCTATCGATTATAAGATTTAACGCTTCAACCTGCAGAAGATGATCGTACGCACTTTAAAAGCAACCAGTGTAAGATACGATTACAATTATAAGTTAGTCCTTTGACAAAGGAGTAGTGCTACTTCACTAGTTACTATCCTTTGCTGTAATGTGCACATTACCGTACCATTATAGTGGCTCATTATTCATTTACATGAGAACAATTGATGAGAAACACCATAGTTTTTTTGCATTTTATCTCACATTCAGAGAACAAAACGACAGCCGAACACGAGAAAACACTGAGGTTTGCCTGTCAGGCCACAAGTTCCTTTAAACCGCTTCTCCACGTATGCAGATGATGATGTGGTAAATGTACCATTTGTTTGAAAACTGCTGCTAAATTCAAGAGAGTGAGCAGCAAAAATGTACAGAAATCTTCATTCTTATTGGTGCACATGTGCAGAAAATCTATTTACTTCCACCGTAGTGTAAAGTATCGGTTTCAGAATAGTTCTTAAAAAAAAAGGGACACAAACTGGTCAATTCTAGAAATGTTTCACTCTGGGAGCGCTTTTAAAAGTCCTAAAGTCGTTGTAACATCAACAAAACCCCCACAGTGGATGTTAGATGAGTTAGTGCAGGAATCTGCAACCTGCTCCCTGAACCTTTCACTAAATCTCACCCAAATAAACATTTGATCTTGTTTTCATCTTATTTACACACGAAAAGTCCTTTTCAAATAACACTAAAAAGAGCTTTTAACTAAACTGGGGGAAAATAGCTAAAACTATAAGAAATACGGGGGTGGGGAGACTGTTAAAACAGCTTAAATAAATGTGAAATGATGACGATTTAAAAAAAAAAAAAAAAAAACGCTTAACAATTTGAGAAAAAAAAACACAAAACTCTTTGAAAAACCTCAAAATGGTTAAAACAGAAAATTGTCAAAAGAAAAATGTTAAAAGCTCTAAAATAAGGTACAAAAACAGATGAAAACGTAATAATGAAATGTTTACCGTCCTAATTGAACCTTCATCAATGCAAAATAAGACACAGTTCATCTTCATCTATCTAAACTTTAAACATGTTTTGCGGCTCCGCTTCAGACTGATTTGGGTGGAAAGTGACGAAAACGACTCTTTTGGTCGTGAAGTTTGCAGAGTTAGTGGGAGGAAGATGCTCTATAGTCTGACTGTTTCCACGAGAATGAGAAGAAGAAGAAGAAGAAGAAGAAGGGGGATGAAAAAGAGCTGCGATCAACCGTTAACAAGCTCTGAAAGCAGGAAAGTTAATGTTTACGTCAGGTTGGTGATTCGCCTCGGATGCTGAGAACACAAGCTAATGCTAATGGGATTGGTTCCAGATTAATGCTCCATTAAACTGGAGCTTAGTGAAATAGTAACTTTGGCCAAGAGGGCAGAGAGCACAATCGGTTTTTTTCAACTTTTTCTTGTTGAGACAAAACTTCCGTAACTTTTATCGTCGTCCTAATTCCACCGTAGTAATCAGTTACTATCCTATTGCTGCTAAACGTCGCGGCGTCAGCGGTAACCTATTCACTCCTGCTGATTGTAGAAATGACAAACTGTTACCAAGACTGTACAAAGTCGGCTGTGTAAAGCA
This sequence comes from Lipophrys pholis, assembly GCF_963383615.2. Taxonomy (NCBI): domain Eukaryota; kingdom Metazoa; phylum Chordata; class Actinopteri; order Blenniiformes; family Blenniidae; genus Lipophrys; species Lipophrys pholis. Next base: position 2,772,644 of record NC_137634.1, on the reverse strand, counting down.
ACAAAGTGCACTTCGGAAACACTTAACCTTCCCCTCTTTAAAGCACCACTCTGGGTTTTTTTTTTCTCCATTTCCCCGGGTTCTATTGTTCCTCGTCCACAGCTGCAAGCAGCCTGGAGAACATCTGCAAAGCAGCCTCCGTCACTCGGCTCCCAGTTAAAACCCCCCCGGACATAAATAACATCGCAGGGAAATGTTTTTTTTTTTTAAACTCCCTGAGTTTTCTTTTTTTTCCTGTGCGTGTCACTCGCAATCTGTCCTTATACTCCAGGTCAAAGGACGGACTTTCCTGAAACGCACTTCTGTGAAAAGCTTTAGGGGCAAAGTTCAGACTGCTCTGGTTGGGTTGTGTGTGTGTGTGTGTGTGTGTGTGTGTGGGGGGGGGGGGGGGGGGGGGGGGGGGTTGGAGGGGTGTAGGGGTGGGGGGGGGGGCTGTTTAAGGCTGAAAGGGAGGATATTGTATCTCCATTTATGTGGCATTCGGGGGTCAGAGTTCAAAGATGAAAGGTCGCCGCGGGTCAGAGGTCGCAAGGTGAGATGCCGTCTAAATTGCCGAGTCGGGAGGGGGTGGAGTCGGGGTGGTGGTGGTGGTGGTGGTGGTGGGGGGTGGGGTGAGTGGAAATACCAGCAGGACTCGCATTGCAATCAGAAAAACAACAACAACAACAATAAACCCGGGCGACATGAACTTTTTATGAACAGCACTTTGGAGAGGACTTTGATCAGACTTTTTAACTGCTGCCGCGCTCAAAATGCAAATTGCAGGTAACACCTACTGAGGACAACAGCCTTGTAAAAGAGAACTACCCAATTTACCTGCCCGACACGTTGAGTGCCGCCTCTGTTTATACTACTGGCAATGAAGTGAATTACTGTTTAAACACCGCGGAGGGGTTACGGCAGGTTAGGAAGCCACAGTATCCAGCTGGCTGAATACAAGTGGCCAATAACACAGCGTGATGTGATAACATGGCGGCGGGGGGAGGAGGAGACACACACACACACACACACACACACACAAACACACACACACACACACACACACACACACACACACACACACACACACACACACACACACACACACACACACACACACACACACGTCCTGGATTCAAACAGAGGAGTGGAGATGGGTGGAAGTAGGTTATGTTGTCGTGTTCTTATTCGTGAGGACGCTGATGTTCCCCGGGTCCTCGGAGACATTTTGTTCAAGGCCGCGCTGCGACGACCAGCGGCGCCGATAGCGCAGATTACCACAGGATGACAAAAAAAGTTACCGCGAGGCCTTTGCCGTGTCCAAAACAAATGACTTTTTCTTTTCTTTTTTTTTAAGTCCATCTGCTTGTGTTGGTTCGGCACCGGCACACTTTCACACCTGGTGCCTTGTTCAAGGGCACCTCGTCGCCGTTTAGGGTCTCCATTCCCTCCACTCCACTGGCAGTAAATAATCTAACGCTGTGTGGCAGATATATTCTTTTAAACATGTCGTTGACGGGTCGATGTGGGTTTTAAGGTCTGCACACTCGCTCGTGATCGGCTGTTCATTACAAACCAAAGCACGGCGAGGCGACATGCACAGGTGAACATTTGTTTCATATTAACCCAGAAGAGGGTGAAACTCCACCCGGCCGACAAACTGAACCAGTCCGTCATTTATTGATCTATTAACACCATAACACCGTTTTTATAGGAATGTAAAGAGGGAGTGGACTGCAGATGATTGGAGGACGACTCGTCCACGGATGAGATTTCTGAATTTTTTTGAAAAAAAAATGAATCCTGTACATTGTACTTTTACTTACTTTTTCTTTTCTTTTTTTTTGGTGTATGTTGTAAATACTGCTCATAGAATGCTTAGAAATATCTGTAAATATTTAGACTGTTGGACATTGTGTGACAGACTGATGTAAAAGTATTGAAACTCAACTCAGGAGCAGATATTATACGAGCGATCTACTCTTCTGCTCCTTTTCATTCAAAATGTGTTGAATTGGAAGTTTTGTTGCTCAGACTGTTTATTTTTATTCAATTTTATTTTAGTTTTACTTTTTAATGTAAAAGGATTACAACAACAACATATTGTTATTTCAAATTCATATTTTATATATTTTTTAATATATTTAGTATATATATTTATATATTTATTTCTCTTTGTTTACCATTCTCTTAATGGTAAACGAATTGAACAAGTGCATTTAAATCAAACTTTGCAAAAACAATTGTTATAATGTGTAAAATCAGATCAGTATTAGATCAAAATTCACTCTGCTTATTACATAACTCCCTCATTCTTCCATATCGGAGTTATGGTGTGTAAATATGGGGAAATAACTATAACTTCAGACCATTAGACTCGTGACTAAAGCTGATTATTATTATTTTGCAAGGTTTTCTAGACAGTTTTGCTTTCAGAGTGATTCAGATGAAAACCGTGAAACATAAACTTTGTTTGGGGAAGCAGTGGAGCGACTTGATCGAACCGTTCCCATGTTTTGTTTGGAGAATTTTAGTGTAGAAGGAAAAGCTCATTTGTAGTCGAATTAAAAAGAATGCAGATATTATCTGGAACAGAGATCAAACATGACAGAATGAGAAAGAAAAAGAAAAAGACACTTTATTGTACATTGACTTAAGCAGGGGAGTCAAACATGAGCCTCTTTGGGTCAAAATGACGAGACAAACTACCAAGAAAATGGTAGGAATTTCTGAGAAACATTGATTTTTTTCTAACAACTTTCTTAAGCGTAGCGACAAAACAACACTGAGATATCAGTGCTGCTGTAATGAACGATACCAAACCAACATCAGCCTCAAAGCCACGTTGTGAGGCGGAGTTTGTGAAAACATGAATTATGCAGCAGTTATATGAGGGTTTTTTTTACATTTCATTGGATTTTACACAAAATGTTTCTTTAAGATTGGTCTTATGTTGAGATTTTAGTCATTCTCAGCACTAATTGTTTGAGTTTTGTGAAAATATAGACATCCTCACCACTATGCTCTGTGCCGTGACAAAGAAAAACTTCAAACTCTAAATTTAAAGGTTATTTAGTCACTATTTTATCAGTCCGGCCTACGAAACATGAGATTTGTCTGTTTGTGGCCCCTGGACTAAAATGTGTTTGACACTCCTTAAACAGTCATCTGGAAGTTGTTGTTGTTTTAATTCTCCAAATAAAGTAAAAAAAAAACTAAAAGTTATAATGAATCACCAGCTCAATAATAATAATAATAATAATACTTCACTGAGTAACACAAACAACAGACACAGAGTCTGTTTTAAGGTCTTAAAGCTTCAGGGTTTTGTCACAAGCACCAACACAACATCCTGACCAGAAACAAAAGGCTGCATTGGGGGTCAACAAGCCCAGTGGGGGAGGAGGGGGGGGGCACAGCTGGCACACTGCCAGAGGCCGTTTATTATGCATTTTATTTAAAATCATTCATCATGGGGGAAAATCACTGTCAGAATCTGCAACGAGATCCACACGTGGATGTAAAGGAGGCCGGCTGTGTCGCCATTTTGGATTTTTGCAGAACTTTTTTATCTTTATTTGGATCACATGACTTTATGTTGTTTTTTTTGTCTGACGCTTCTGATTGGGTGTCGGGAACCGAAAGCAATTCCCTCAGGTGCAAGCCAATCCCAATCCAGGTAGGCCCTCCCTTTGACTCCTCCCACAATCGGGCAGCCCTGCTCTGGCACATGGCACCACGAGAGGAAGTACTTCCTCCTCTTCCCAAGATGGGCATGTGTGGGCGGAGCCAGTCCAGCTCTCACGGACACAGCAGATTCTGAATGCAGCTCCTATGATCCGATATTCAAATATTCATTAACACTGCTCATGGTTTGTTGGTGGAAATGATGAACGACACAGAAAAGTTCATTTTTCCTCACAGACGAGGCATCATCTGCATTGTTTATTAATTCCAGAGATTCTTGAGTGATTTTCGCAGCACTGACTGCCAGAGTGTGATTGTTTGAGGCATAATAACCTCTGAGAGGACGATCTGAACATGTTCTGGAGTTCCAGGCGGAGGAAGCACACTTTCAATAACCTATTCCACAATCAGAAGGGATTTCTTAAGAAACTTTGAGCGTAATCTAAGTATCTGGAGGACGGGCAATGTGTCTTCCTCTTTGGAAACCTAAATATGATCCCAATGAGAAACACAGTTTCACCTCCTTCTACCAAGCACAAGTTTAAAGTACTAATGCTTCCTTCACCAGTTTGGTCTGTTTGAAATACAAAAAAAACTATAAATCGAGGTTAAATACAGAACAATAATTTCTGCAAGGGGATCTATAAAGTTGTTTATTACAGTATTGGTGGTCCTTTATTAGGCAGTAAAAATGTTTTTCTATGCAATTATTATACAAGAAAATAGGTTTTAAAAGATAACTCTCATGGAAAGCAAACTTATTTGAGAATGTATATATATATATATATATATACAGTATGTGTGTGTGTGTATATATGCAGTATAAATGTGTTTGTTGCTTGCATACATAATGTCATGCGTACATCTCATATGAAACATACCAAGAAATATTTTTCCATTCTGATGTGTTGTGGGATGAGATGCTTTGATGAGTATTCACAAAATGAATACTATTTAATGACAGTAATGTGATGACTCATAATTTACTTTTATGATAATGAACGTCCATCTTACATTGAAGTCGCTTGATTTATTTTATATGCTATAATGTTGTAATTTGATAATTCATTGCTTATGTCCCTGGTAATACTTATATTTATATATATATATATATATATATTTATTTTTTTTATTTATTTTTTTATTTTTTATTCAGGGAATGTATCAGGAAATACATGTTTTGTTCATTCTCATGTGTTTCCAAAATAAAGGCTTAATTTTTTTGGGATTACCCAGAATGCCTCCTGATTACAGTAACGTGAGTATTTGTAGTATCATACGTGTTGATTCGGTCCTGACATGTATGTTTGTATCTTCCTCCTCCTCCTCCTCCTCAGCAGCAGCAGCAGCAGCAGCAGCAGGGTGAGTGGAGCTTGTTCCTTTAAGGGTGGTGTCAGCGGAGCAGCAGAGGAGGAGCACCGTGTGGCTGTCTGACTCCGCTTCACTCCTCCACAGCGAGGGACTCCGGGAATAAACAATTCCCTCAGACCGCCGCTCCGCTCCGCACGGCACGGCACGGCACGGCACGGCTCGGCTCGGCTTCAACCTCCCGCAGAGACAATAAGAATCAGACCGAGGCTTTTCTCACCAAAAAACCCCGGACTAACATTTTTTATTTTTCTCTCTATATATATTTAAATTTTGCCTCGCCATTTCTGTTTCCTGCCAAAAGTGTCGCGAGCGTTTTCATTGGATTTGCCTCCGGAGGAGAAGAAGAAGAGAAGAAGAAGAAGAAGAAAAAGGAGGAGAAGAAGAAGAGGAAGAAGAGCAGCGATGAGTCTCTCCGGTTGACGGCGGCGGACCGGACCGGACCGCAGGTAAGAACCCGCCCGGTCTGCGGGCTTCGGCGCTGTCATGCGTGCGGGCTTGTGTGTGTGTGTGCGTGACGCGGACGCGGGGCTGTGTTGTCGGGGATGGAGGGAGAAGGGTGGAGGAGTGGAGGGGTGGAGGTTTTGGTCACAACGCTGCGTAAAAACGACGAGAGGAGCGGGAATGAGCCGCGGCCGCGCTGAATCAGGCCACAATGGAGGCACTCCTGCCTGAACGTGGCTAATTTGCCGTTAATGTGTGTGTTTGTGCCCGGCTCGTGCGGCGGCGGCGGCGGCGGCGGCGGCGCCCCCCTCCCCTCCCCTCCCACCGCGTTGAAGCGCGCTCCGGCCGGGCGGAGCTCCTCGCCGGCCGCGCCGCTGAACGCACCGAACACCCGCCGGAACAACCGTGACCCATTTCATTTCGTAACGCCGTTTCACGGGGCCGATCCCCGCCACGTCCCGTCGGTACAGGGAGTGCGCTCCATCAGTGAACCGACCGGGTCAACGCGGTGCTCGCAGCCCCGCGTCCCTCCCTCCCTCCGCCCGGCTGATCGAGCTCCGCCACCGGGAGACGCTCCACAGTCACACTCCCGTAAATCACCCCGGCCCGGGGGGGGGGGGGTCGTTACATGAACATCAAGGCTCGGTGTTGTTCAGAAATAAACTGCTCGTGTGTTGACACGTCCTGCAGCTTTGTCCGGGGGTGTTTGGATGCTGGGGGGGGGGCTGATGGAGGCACCTTATGGAGGGTGGAGGTGGAGGGGGTGTAGCAGGGAGCAGCATGGACGGTCAACACAACCAAAGGCCCAGACTGGAGGAGAAACTGTTGAAAACACTGAGGAGCTTCTGCTGGGACCCAAAGGACCAGAGAGATTCTACTGGTGGAGGGTGGAGGGATGATGTGTCACTTATTGTGACGTTTCCTTCCATTTTCAGTCAAATGAACTTAAATTTCTTAGATTAGACTGATCTATTCTGATCAATAAAGGCACAATCTATAAATTGATTAGATTAGATCAGACTTTATTAATGGGTTGGTTACAGCAGCAGCTCCACATTAAGGACAGTGATGATAGCTGCACACAAGAGAATAGACTATGTATATATAAACACATAATGGGATAGATAAATAAGTATATATATGTACAGGAGACCCAGGTGGGGAAAAGTACACATAGTAGCAGCATTAATATTTACAATATTCACAGTATTCAGTGTTTACACATCTGCTGTTGATCAGACTTGATGGAAATCAAGCAGTTAAACTTCTGATTCTGTTGGTTGAAATAGTTTTTCTTCACTGTTCCTTTGTTGCCTGTTTGTGATCATTGAATCTTTTTATAAATAAGTATTGTAAACATGCATTTTGAATTCCACTTACATGAATGTTCTGAGTTGCGCTTCTTTTTTTGGTGAAATGAAAAATATGTTTACCGCAAAAATGTAAACGTGTTTTTAAACTCTACTCATTTAAATATGACTTCTTTTTTTTTTTTTTACTTCCTGTGTGGATTAAACCAATTGTTGAAGCTAAATAGTGAAAACCATACTGAGTATATGTGACTGTTTCTTAGTTTTTTCTTATAATTCAACAGTTTTTCTACTTGCTTCAGTATTTTGATTGCATCAGACGTTTTACTTTACCTTTTCCAGCCGTGAAAGACTTTATTTAATGAAACACCTGTGACATTTTCGAGATCCTACAGCAGTTTTCTAAGCTTTTTGGTGAACTGAACATACATTTATAAAAGAAAATGAACATTTTTAATGAGGGGAACTTGTACAAAAACAAAAAAACAAAAGTCCCAAGCTGCGTGACGTTATGAAAAATTGTGCTTTAACACACAGACAGTCTGGATTGGTCGCCTGGTTAATGATCCCCCATTACTGGTTATTTAGTTTTTCCTCTGAAAGTACCTCCATGTGTGTAATCAGGCCTGTCAGATGGTCTGCAGACCGAACGCTGGTTGAAGTTGGTCTGTTGCAGCCTGTCACATCACTGTGTCATCATGTCAGATGTGTTTTGATGGATTTCAAAGACTTTCATGGGTTTTTTCTTTATATATATATATATATATATTTATATTTTCCTGGCACTAACGGCCCAGAGAGGCTCTTTTCAATGGCCTTTGCGTAGGTGTTCCTCTTTTCTGAAATGTCCTATTGCTTCATTGGACTTTGGATCAGTGCAGACTGGAGGCAAAAGGTCACGGGCTGAAGTTTTCTGAGTTACAGGCGAGAGGCCAGAGTACATCTTCAGTTCAGACTCTGAAAAGGACAATATTTCTTTCTTTTTTTTTTTCTACAAAGCTTCTCAGATGCGACTCCCCGTTCGGTTGTTGAAAAGCGCCACCACTTCCGCCAACAATCTCAAGTAATGTGGAGAAAAGTCCCAACTTTTTAAAGCCTTCTAAATACTGTCTGTGCCTGGGGGTCTGCCTTTTAGCCTTCCCTTTTGTCGAACATTTAAGCTGCTTAATTATTTGACCTGAACTTACACAAGATGTTCAAGGTAGTTCAGCGTGTCCTCTGTTGCCATAGATAACTTAAAACCTCCACATTTATAGCCCAACTTTTTTAAAGCCGCACTTTTCTAAGTGCTCGTGCTCGACGGGCCGAGCTCTGACTCTCCCACTCCCAAAAAAAAAGAAAAAAAAGAAAGGATGGTCTGTGTTTCTGGTGGTGGCTTGATTTCTGACTGGGCCATCTGCTATTGTCCTGGGAGCTGCTGTTGAGTGATGTGCAGCCGCCTGCAACGGAACCAGAGGACATTCAAATGGCCAAATGCAAATGATGTGGAGGCTGCGGAGCAGTCACAAGACTGGACTCTGCACTGCCCGCCTGCTCGCCTGTCTGCCGGCGGCGGCCTTTTCATTACTGCAAGTCTTATCTGCCATCAAAACAACAAGCACGGCTGCAGCTACCGCTGCTGGATGGACCTGTGTGTGTGTGTGTGTGTGTGTGTGTGTGTGTGTGTGTGTGTGTGTGTGTGTGGTGTGTGTGTGTGTGTGTGTGTGTGTGTGTGTGTGTGTGTGTGTGTGTGTGTGTGTGTGTGTGTGTGTGTGTGTGTGTGTGTGTGTGTGTGTGTGTGTGTGTGTGTGTGTGTGTGGTTGTACTCCTCCTGGTGTGTGTATAATACCACTCGTTGTATTTTGATGCCTTCCTCTTCCTCTCCCAGTGATTATAGTTACTTATTCTATTAAGTAATGTGAATGAATTAAAGGAAAAGTGTAAATAATGCAAGACGACACGTAATGTGACCAGATCTGAACCTCTTACGTGTCACTAATACGCCAACAAGTCTTTTTTTCCCCTCCCTACAGTTTTAGTATTTCTCTTCATATGAATGAGGAATTAATTTTTAATGTTCCAGCTTCTCCCAATAGAAACAGTAAACACATTAGGGCTGCACGTTATATCACTTTTTGTTTTTAATCACAATATCAATATTCTGTTTTCATTCAGGTTCTGTAAATCTCGAATGATGATAGTTTAAATATGGAATAAAAACAAAGAATTTCCCTCTGGGATTAATTAAGTATTCTATTCTATTCTATGCATAAATGTGATTAAACTAAGTTAATTCATGAAAAATATGGGATTTACTGATTCAGCTATTTTAATTGATTGACAGCAGTAATTATTTCATACCTGGAGGTTGATGTATGAAACAGTAGAACGTTTTTATAGAAACAAGTAGGTTTAGTTTAATAGTTTTAGTTACTTTGATTCAAAACCATCAAGTCACTAAATAAATTTAGAAACGAAAAAAAAAAAAAGGTTATGAAATTGTTCATGCATGATGAAAGCAGCTTACATCATAGATAAAAGGAGCAGGGCGTGACCTCGTTTGTCAGCAGAGGGTGAAACACAAGATTCTCAATCAGTTTGTTTATTTGTTAGTTTGTATATTGTTTTTAATCTTGTTTTTTTTTTTTTTCTCCTGATTTTTCTTAACAAATTCCCAAGAAGGATAATTTGACCATACTGCATACGAAAAATATGATCTACTTCAGTGTGCGAATCGATGGCTCTTTCACTTTGCTTGCGTTTTGTGGTTGATTCACTCGTTTAAATAAAATAAATGGAGCGATGAGACGGAGGTCTGAGGACTGACGAGCAACACACGTGACGCCATGATGAAGTTTGCAAACAAAAAAAAACTAACAACACTTGATCGGTCACAAAGTGAAAATATGAGACTCCCCTCCCCTGTGTTTTAATTGGTGGAAAATAACACCTGGTGTGTGTGGGTGTGTGTGTGTGTGTGTGTGTGTGTGTGTCTTGTGCACAACATAATCTGAAACAAAGAGGACGGAGGCATGGATTTGAGCTGATGTAAGACTTGCCCGGGCACTTACCTCCACTAACAGCCGCCTTGCCAGCGCCACGGCGCGCCGTTTGTAAATCTGTCACTCAGGAGGAGCTCAAGACGAGGGGCGGACAAAAAGAAATAAATAAATAAATAAAATGGAAGGTGGCATCTTGCTTTTTGATTGCAGAGACACTCTGAGGAAGGAGGAGGAGGAGGAGGAGGAGGAGGAGGGGGGGAGAAAAAACAAAAAAAAAACTAATGTGCAATCTAGCAGAACAAGTGTCATGCATTTACTGCAGAGTTTTTGATTTATTATAGACCTGGGAGATGCCCAGCACTTGTGTTGTTGGCCACCGAACATTGTTCAAGGGCACTTTGACGAGTCGATGTTGAGGAATAGAAAGTGAGCGTCTCATTTACTTCCAGGCCGGCGCTCCGGACTCAAACCGGGGACCTTTCGGGCCGGCGGCTCGCTCCTCTTTGATTGTCTGGGATCTGTGACGTCGCCGTGGAGCATGCATTAGGCCAAATGATTTGATTGTCCGCTTTATTGTTTGTTTATCCAGTAGACACTCTGCTAATAACAATAGTCGCCATCACTGCTGAGATTTACGTCGCGGCAATTATGCCGTAAATCCGTCTTGAAAGGTTTATCTGGAATTAACTAGACGGAAGTCAGAGATGGTTTGAAACCATCACTTTTCACTGTCCTGCCATTAAAGGCCCCTCGTTTGGTTGGTTGTTTGTTTGTTTTTCATTCTCCCAGTGCTTCCTCCTCCTCCTCCTCCTCCTCCTCCTCCTCCTATCCATCACTCACACAGACGATGCTATCGCCGCTGATGCCACGCCCGGCCAGATTACACTGAATTAGGAAGGAACGATTCCGATGAACACGTGGATAAATGTCAAGGCCGCAGCCATTAAAGTGTAAACACTGATTGGTGTCGCCACCGGGGCTAACGAAGGAATACTCATTTCTAAATGCTGGTGATTGATTTTCATAGTTTTTTTTTAATCAATCCCCTCACAGACTGAAAAAAACCCAAAACTTTTTCAAGCTACTTAGATAATATTACACAGCATGACTCGATCTGAACGCGTCTCGGAGCCACAGATATTCAATAATAGGGCCAACTTGTCATTCATTTTCCATCGGAATCAAGAATTTTATTTAAGCGTTTGAGCAGAAAATTTAACGATTCGTATATGATTCATTCATTCATTCATTTATTTTTGTTTCTATCATGAAAGCAAAGTAACGTCTTTATAACAGTAAATCCGAAATGAGGAGAAACGCCTGCATGATTGGAAGGGAACAGCCAGTTACTTAAGAATAATGAAAATTCTATTTTATATATATATATATATATATATATATATATATATAATTTTATTTTTTCAGAAGCCTACACCTTTCACCCAGTCATTGTAGAACAAACTAACAAACAAAGATAAATAAAGCTACTAATTAAATGTAAGAAGCTCATGAATGACTGCATGTTAAGGTAACTGAAGGAAATCTGATCGTTTTACTCTATTTAAAGCAGGAGTGTCAAACATAAACATTTAAAGAATAATGTTAAAGGATATCGGGTTCAAATGTGATTTATTCATATTTTTTCATCCATTAAAATCTTTTAAGTTCCCAAAAAAAAAACTGCAACGGAGACGCCAGAAAACCATATGCACTTAAGCTTTTCGGAATAAATTCAGTCCAAGATAAACATAAAAACAAATAGATCATCTGTCCAAAATAACGTTCTCTGATTTATTTTCTCTTTGATTAACCAATTTGACGATATTGCGATTATTATAAATTTGTTTATACGCAACACTGAGAGACGAGGGAACCAATCCAGGTTTCTGTATATTTTCGTAGTTTTTTCTTACTTAATAAGTTAATTATGCGATTCTACCTCATTCCAATAAAGTGATTAAACAAATCTGAGAAAAGAGAGAGTCAAATAAAACAGGAATTATGGCGAGCAAATAGCAGGTCCCTGTATAATTCAGAAAAAAAAACAGGCCTGAAAGAAACATGAAAAGCAGAGGTGGTTTTAAAATTTCAATCCGGTCATCAAGCAAGACAGGAAAATGCTGACTCATCTGAACTCTTGTTACGCTCTTTAGCTTCATCTAAACATGAAAGTACCAAAGGAACCGCATGCAGATCTGGTCCAAGTTCAACAAATCTAACAAAAGGCCACGCGTCCTGGTTCTGACCATTAGAATGGACTAGTTCATGTCAGACACGCGTGACGAGGCGTGTTAACGTGTTGATCTGAAGAAATACTCTTCGTCTTCCTGCAGAAGAGGATGGACAAGAGAGAGAGGTGCAGACCTCGGAGCGCCGCATCGTGTAATAACGCTGCAATATGTAATAATGGAATACATTTTCAACTCGTTATGTAATAAGCTGCCACATTTTGTAATAACTTGTTACATAATGCAACAGTTATTACAAAATGCAAGTGTGTAGAGCCGCATTATGTAATAACGCTGCAATATGTGAATAAATGCTTGTTTTTGTGTTTTTCTGCTTTGTATCATATAAAATAATTACATAACACAATGCAGCGTGTTTGTCTTGTAAGGTTTCAGTGCACCCGTAAGTTTTGTGTCAGTAATAGTTGATTAGTGTAACTTTTGTTTCAAGCTTGTGAAAGACTTTGTCCTTTATAGTGAATACAGTTACACTAGAGTTAGCCTTTAGAAATAAAAACATCCTAGTGGTTATTTTTTCTTTTTTTAAATAAATCCTAATTAACCTGGAAAGCTTAATATCATTCTGATGGTATGATGGCTTTTCTACTTAAGGCATCAATTTTGATGATTTATTACATAATGCACCAAATATTTACATTTAATTTTTTTTAAAAAAGGAGAGCGCTCGCATTTTGTAATAACTGTTGCAATATGTAATCATTTATTACAAAATGTGGCAAAGTTTATTACATAATTCGTTCAAGAATTTTGTTACCTATTGCACTGTTATTACAGATTGTGTTGAAACTTTCTTACATTATTACCTATTGCACTGTTCTTACATTATTACCTATTGCACTGTTATTACAGATCGAGTTGAAACTTTTTTACATTATTACCTATTGCACTGTTATTACAGATCGAGTTGAAACTTTCTTACATTATTACCTATTGCACTGTTATTACAGATCGAGTTGAAACCTTCTTACATTATTACCTATTGCACTGTTATTACAGATCGAGTTGAAACTTTTTTACATTATTACCTATTGCACTGTTATTACAGATCGAGTTGAAACCTTCTTACATTATTACCTATTGCACTGTTATTACATAATGCGGCGCTGCAGACCTCCAGGAGAGGATATGGTCTTTCTGGAATGAGATGGTCGTTTGGGCAGTTGCAGTGTTTCCCCACTGAGGCGTCTCGTTCAGAGACGATCTCCCCGGCTCCTGTCGGCGCCTCTGCCGTGAACAGAAGGCAGACAAAGTCAACGAGGCTCGTTTTGATGACGAGGCAGGATCTGCTGAATGCTGCTGTACAGCCGCTGCTCCCGGAGAATCGCATGACGAAATGCTCCCGGGAAAGATGGACTCCTCCTCCCTCCTCCTCTGCAACCCCTGAGAGCGATAACCCTCCAGAGCTCATCTGTTGAATGAGTCGTCCCCCCCCCCCCCCCTTCACCCTCACCTCCGACTAACCGCCCCCTCCATGCTTCACCTTGGCCTTGGCGCAATGACTGGCCCTTCAATTATCTCCGCCGATTGATCGCTGCTGATTGCAGTCACCGTGAATTATTTAGACTTGGCTGAAATCGCTCGCCGCGTGAGGAAGGAGGCCTGTGGAGGAAGACGTAGAGCGCCGACATGTTTCTGTTGGCAACCAGCCCAAAACCAGAGATCTGCAAGTTTTCTATGACCCAACAAGCCGTTTTTATTTGTACCAAATAAATTAGCCCAGAGCCCAAAAAACATGTTTAATTTGAAAGAATAAAGAAAACACAGCTTTAAAACTCGTGTTGTATAAAGTTTAGTGCCACCAAAACTGTCATTTATGCGATTTAAAAACTACAATGCCGACATTATGTTATATTCTAAAGTTGCGGTCACTATTAGGTGTTTTAACTATTTAGCCATTGGAGCAATTTGAGCTTTTTTAGCTTTAGCTGTAAGAGTTTGATGTATTAGTTTGCTGTTTAGTCATTTGTGGTGTTTTTTAGGTTCTTAATTCTAACTGCAATAACCATCCCAACGTTTTAGTATTTTGAGTTCTTTTAACTGTTTCGCCGTTCGAGTAGGTAAATATTTTAGCAGTTTGAGTTTCTTTTGGAGTTTTAACTGTTTTGGTTTTTTTGGGTGACTCTTGTTGCTATTTTAGTTGTTTAGAAGTTCGTTCTGTTTTAGAACTGATATAACTATTTTAGCTCTTAGTCGTTTTTAGCTGTTTAGCCTCGATCCTTCGACTAAAAACAACCTGAAATTTACATTACTTGTTTTTGATTGTTGCACTAAATAAAGCAAATTCGACAGTGCTTCAACTTTTTGCACAGCGAGGGGATTTTGCCACAAAGAAATATGTATTAGATTGTCTTTGAAGGTCAAATATAATCATCGAAGTACAGACTCAACCTTAAAAATGTCCTCTCGTGAGAGTTGTTAACTAGTTTTATTCCCACTGACGTGTGTCCATGGGTTTCCAGTTTAGTTGTAAAGACATATGATTGACACTTTGACTGAAGCTGTTATTGGTTGAAACTGTTAAATTTATGACCTCAAAACAGTCCAGATAAATTGATTTGACATTTTGTGAGTTTACTACTTCCCTTGGAAACAACTTGAATAATCGTTTGCAATGATATACAACTTTTTTGTGTGTGTGTGTGTGTGTGTTTCTATATCAGGGTTATTTCAGCATATTAGAGTATTGTCCTTGTATCGCTATTTGGCACAATTCAGCTTTTTAATTGACATTGCGTCTGCACTGACGGCGTGTCTCTCTGAAAAATGTTTCAATATAAAGAATTTAAAAAAAAAGGTGAAAGTGTGGAAAAAGCTCTGGGACTGCTTGTTAAAGGATATAATGACATTGGAAGATAATAGCAGGTTTAGCTTCATATTTCTTCAGTTTTATTACGCTACTTGTTTGCAACCACTTTCTAAATTAGCTTTAATATTACAGACAAGAAAATCCAAAATACTAACTTATTTTTTTAACAAATTTCTTTGGCGGTCGAATAATGGGCCTTTCACACAGTGGGACAGTCCGAGACTCGGTTCACATGGGAGGGGGAGGGGCCGAGAATTCTCACCCCTTCATTTGGTTCACGTTCACTTTACAGACGCAGTTACACCAGCTGCTGGTTAGGGGGCGCCGTCGACTGAAACAAACACGGCTCATTGATTGGTTCGGACCGATAGCGGAAAGTCCCGCCGCCGTTTTGGTGGCTAGGCTAGTTAGCTCGTGGCTAATGGGTAGCCACAAACAACCGCGATATCTGGTCTTCAGACCAGATATCAACGAGAGTCTTCCTCACTACTTCTTCCTCACTACTCCACGTCTGGCGGCGAGATATTTTTCAAGTTTCTGCATCTGTTTCTTAGCTTTGTTTGTTTGCTACCCAGAATGCATCGCACGTGACACGTTATCCAGCGTCAGCTGTGGAAGCCCGAACTGTGCCGATCAATCAGGCTGATCAGGGGGACGACGGCATCCAGCCAGTTTGTAGTTTAGTCGGAGGGTTGAACACCCATCAAGCCCCCCCCCCCACCTCTGTTGCGTTAAGTAAAAAGCTGAGGAGATGTAGCGGCGAGCGCCAGACCTCCTGGGTGACGTGAGAGGAGCTGACTGCTCTCCTGGCCTTGCTGGTGTGTTCGCAGCAGAGGAGTGGATTGGAGTAGGAACTGACTCCCTCCCTCCCTCACCTCGCTCGCTCTCCTGCTCCGATGGCGGCGGCGCAAGCCTGCGGGCTGTAGAGGTGCAGCAGGAAGGTTCTTCCACCGCCGTGGCGAGCCAGGATGCTGCAGTCAGACGAAGGGGGGAAAAGTCTCTGCCTTGCCACGAGCCGGCCAATGTCACAGAGAGAGAGAGAGAGAGTAGGCGGGCCGCAAGGGGAATGAGGACAGACGCTCACTGATAGGAGGCATGAGCGTGTGCATCTGATAGAGTCTGCCTTGCTTTGGTTACGCAGGAATACAGAGGATAAAGACGGCAGATACTCGTCTGCTGCTGCTCGGGAAAGACGCACGTAATGAAGGCGGCGATAGTCCAGCCCGGACGTCTCGGCTCAGATTCACACGAGTTCCTGTCACGCAAAGTGTTTGTGACAGGCATCAGGCGCGAGTCCCGTACCTCGTGTACTGAATGCTATTTGCGCCATTCTCAGATGCATTAACAGCAGACCCCCCCCCCCACTGGGCGTTTGTCTAAGAAGCCTAGGGGTCATAGGGTAGAACAACAGGTCGCCGAGTCAACAGATTGGAGGGTTGACTGTTATTCAACTGTGTCTTATTTTAACCAGGTTATGTGGCAGGACAGCGAGCTGTGGGGGTGGGGTGGGGTGGGGTGGGGGGGGTGGGGGGGGTGGGGGGGGGGGGGGTGAGTAGGGGTAGGGGAGGGTGGGTAGAGAAGCTCGGGGCTAAGTGAAAATGCCACTCATTCCTGAAGAGTCCCTGGCCTCGTCAAGGTTAGTGCCTTGTCTTTGTAAGTTGAGGGATTGATGCATGAGCCTGTCTGGCGCTGAATTCAAAGTCCAAGGCTGTCAGAGGCAGCTCTCTCTCTCTCTCTCTCTCTCTCTCTCTCTCTCTCTCTCTGTCTCTCTCTCTCTCTCTCTCTCTCTCTGTCTTTGCCCCTCCACCCTCCCTCCCTCCATCCCCTCCCCACTCCTCCCGCCCACCCTCTTCTTTTTCGCAGGCTATCACAGGGCCCTCGTCCTTCCCAACTTCTTAGCAGCCTGTCCTTTTGGGAAACCTTGAGCAGCCCAGGCAAGGACACAGCGTCTGGTGCAGTAAAGCCTGTGCAGAGAGAGAGGGAGGGAGAGAGAGAGGGAGGGAGAGAGGGAGGGAGGGAGGGAGGGTGGCTCGTGGGGGTGAGGAGAGGTTTTACGTAACGTTTCTGCTTTAAACATGGGTGTATGACTTCCCTGACACGGTGCAGAGCTCCGCACAGGCACATGTCCCCCACCCACCCCCCCACCCCACTACCCAGCACACGGTGGGGGCAAAAGAAAAGCGAGAGAGATAGAAAGAGAGAGAGAGAGAGAGAGAGACAGATCCCTGCAACTTAATTATATCTTTCTCTTTTAAAAGCTTTCGTTTGAAATTAAATTTTCCCAGGCAATTAACTAAAGAGGAGGTTTTCAGAATTTATGAATGAATGATGGATATATTGCACCGTACGACAGGGGCGGGAGCGGAGAGGGAGGGGGGCGGGGGGTGTATAGGGTGGAGGGGATATGCAATGCATATGCACTTTATCCTCCGAGGTTCTGCCCCTTGTATTTATTCCCACTGTGGGAAGAAGGAAAAAAATAAAGGGGGAGAGGAGAGAAAAGTTTAAGAAAAATCTGGGCGTTGTTCAACTTTTGCTCCCATGAGCATCTTTATTTTATTTCACTTGTTTTCTCCATATGGACCGACGACCACCACAGGGTTTTTGTGATGGTGAGCGGCTGTATAGAAGCTCCTCGAAACCTTTTTGTTCGCCAGAGAGCGGCGTCTTCCAGAAGACGGTTACGACTCCGTGAGCCACGTTACCCCAAATCCTCTTTTTGGCTTCAACTGTACTTGTGTAACTTTTTGGCTTCTGGTGATGAGCTGAATTGTTGCCGGGCAACAAGGGACCTGTGCGGGTGGTTCGGTTGGATCCGCGGCACATTATCTGGCTCTTCTAAATGGAGGAATGTCACAGACCCTTCCTTCGCTGTCACACGTTATTCCAGGCGAGGCGCTCCTCGTTCGCCCGGAGTCCATTAGAGGGCTGGAAAGACCGTCCGTCTAATGGCTCCGACTTCCTATTTAAATCTGCAAATGAATGCAGGAGCTGGATGAATATGTTTATGCCACATTTGGCGTAAACCCTCTCAGAGTAGCCTCTTGAATGTCTGAAACACGCTGTCCTTTTGTGAACTTCCAGCCCACTTTTTAAATCCATTAGCAGGGCGGCGCTACTCGCCACCACGGCGAGGTAAACAGACCAGGGCGCCCAGTTTTCTCCTAACTGTGTTAGAAGGGGGTTTTTTTTTTTTCAAGCTGCGGAGGCCATTTGTGAGGAGACGCGGAGCGCCGGGCGGATGACTTGGGGCGGCCGTATGACCTATTACTTAGGGAAAATGGACTGGTGGACCAGAGGATTGCTGGCTCATCCTCCGCTCACCCTTCTGCCCTTGAGCAAAGGCAATTAACCTGGATTCGTCAGTAAATATCAGCTGCAGAACTGGAAAGAGATGTGCAAGAGCGATAATCGTGTAAGTGACTTTGATAAAAGTGTCCACTAAGCAGGAAGATTAATACAGCTAATAGAATCGTAACTTGTGTTTCGAGTTATCAAGGATCCCCCCCCCCCCCCCCCCCCCCCCCCCCCCCACCCATCACCTATCACCACCCCCCACCCCCCACCACCACCCCCCACAACCCTCTGCACTGTAAAACCAACAACTCAAACGTCTTTACACACACTGCACGTGTTGGAGAGCAAGAATAATCAGCTGTGGTGGAAAAATTAGGCTGATGAACATTAATCCTCCAACTAACTTGAGTAAAACCAAACTACTTTCTATTTGTGACTTGATTACAATCAATAAAAACAATAAAGGGGTCTAATGAAGGCTTTATTATTTGTAATATTGAGTTTGAGGTGAGGGGGTTTGGGGTTAAAGGTTAAGCTGAAAAGGATTTTTGGCATAATAAAAACATAGATTACATTCATAACTTCTCATACAAATCCTCAACTGTGTTTAAACCTGTCACTTGTCATGTATTCAACACAACAACAAAACACATATTTATCTTTGAAAAGACAAATGATGCATTATAACGGATCCAATGTAAAGATTGGGGTGAACTAATTATTTGGCTGATTTGAATACTTTGGTCAAGGATTAATAAAGCTATTCTATTCTATTCTATTCTATTCTATTTGTTCAGGGGCCACATACAGCCCAGTTCCATCTTGAGACCAGTAAAATATTATCATAATATCCTTCAAATTTGAACGTTAATTTGTTGTGGCGCAGAGTTTACCTGATCAAGATGTCTAGAATTTCACAAAACCAAACAATTGCTTCTTAAGATAATTCCAGTTTCAACAGAAAACCAAGTTTAATGAAGCATTCTGGTGTAAAATACTGTGTCAAGTCAGAAAAACTTCTATAACTGCATTATACACCTCTGACTTGGATTTAGTTAAAAAAAAAAAAAGAGAGAGAGAGAGAAATGTTGTACTTTCTGGAACTACATCAAATCAAAATGACCCGAGAACCAACAAACATTTGTTGACATCTGAAGATGAAGAAACGAGCATAAAGTCGTCTTTCTTCTTCTTCTTCTTCTTCTTCTTCTTCTTCATTCCGTTCTTCCTCCTGTTGAACGTTTTCTCTTGAAAGCAGCCGGGAGAAGTTTGCATGCAGCCCCCGTCAGGGAACAGCTGAGCTGGCTGGAACCCGCAAGTCTTTTTCTTTTCTTTTTTTCTTTATTTACGAACACGCCGCTCGCTCTCATTTACACACGATCTCCCTTTTCTCCTCTGGCATTAAAGGCTGGGTGCGTGACCTTGACCTGATTGCCGAGGAGGCTTTTTAAGTAACTCTCCAGAAGGAGATCCAATCATGTGACACCCTTCACCCCCCCCCAACCCCCCCCGTTTCTCTCTCCCGACCTTGTATGTCTGTGAGGGTGAGGGGGTGGCGACACCGCAGGGCCGTCACTCAATTGGGTAATCGCTTCAAGGTCAAACGGGGTCGAGGTCGTGTCAGATCCTCCCCCTCCTCCGCCCCCCCCCCCCCCCCCCCCCCCCCTTTATCTGAATTTGGCCGGCCACAAGTTCCACCCGGTTTGTCGAGCGTGACGAAGCGAGCAGGTTTAGTCATCTTCTCAATTCTCAATCACTGATACCGGCGTATGTCAGGGAAAGGTCGCTGCGTGTTCGTGGTGATTCATGCGCAGGGTGAGCTGTGCGGCGAGGATTTGTGTTATTGCAGTCCCCCCCTCCACCCCCCCTCGCTGCTTTAAACCACGCTGTCTCACCGTCTCTCTCTCTGAGCTACCGTCACTGCAAGTATTTTTATGCGAGTATGTTAACGTTTCTGCCCCCTGGATGTGTTCGCCATATGGCCGAGGAACTCAGGATCCCAGCGCCACTTTGTCATTAATAAAACTCCGCTCGCGTTTTCTACACCGTCGCAAAAAAAAAACAACCTCCCGCTCCGGGTGGAGGTTTTCCCTTCAGCTCCTTCCAGCTCCGTCACTAGAATCCGTGCATTTCCCAGCATGCATCCCTCTTCGTACATTTCGAGGAGAAATCTGGCCAGAAAGGGAACGAGCATACGAATCCATGTTTACTCATACGCAACTTATAAGACGGTAAATTTAACTTAAAGTGCTTTATAGCAAAAAAACATACTTGTATACATCATCTGCACATTCTGTGTATACAAGTACACAAAGTACAAGCACGCATCGAGTAAAGTTCAGACGTACACTGAAAATAATCTAAAATAAATTGAAATCAATGAGAAAAACATTCTCTCTTATACTTAGATATTTGTAGTTAGTAACCCAAACAAAGAGTAAAATCTTTAAAAGGCAAAATGTTATTAAAAAAAAAAAAAAAAAGTATGGTTAAATAGCAAAACACTGCCTGAACAAGTGAATGTAAGATTCCATGTGAAGATAAAAAGACAGATTGCAGTGATGAAAGAAGAAGCTCCAGGTGTGACGGGTACAGGCTGATTATAAAAAGGAGGAAGGCTAAAATTAAAGTTTTCTTCATGGATCCAACTTGCATTGACAACAATATGTTTCCATGTGAAAATACAGGAAGTGGCATTCAGTGAAAATGATTACTGGGAGAGTGCAGCCATGCTGATTCACAATGTTGAATCGTGTTAATGAATGAATAGATAGTAGTTCTTAAACTTCATAGAAGCAAACGTTTGTATCCAGAGCAAAACCATATGTAAAACATATGGGCTTTATTTTGAAGGTTGCACGTGTTTTGTGTCTCCAGACGAATTTTATTTGGTGCAAAATGGTTAAAATGTCTTTCGGTCATGGAGGTCGCCGACCTCTGACCCTGCGCCGTCCGGCTCCAGGCGATTACATGCAGAGCATGAATGCACAGAGCGTGGAAACATCATTTACTGCGCTTCAGTCTCTCGCTGCAATATGGATTTTGTGCGTTGGTGATATATTGTGCAGACCTAGATTCATCTGAAGTGTTTTATCCGGTGTAGTAACCTTAATCCCGATGAGGAGGGAACAGAGTTGATCCTCCTCATGTGATGAAGATAACTCAGCAGGGGGGGGATAAGTAGGCTGGAGGAGGGCAACGTCTCTCCCCTCCATCCGTCTTCCAGAAGGTTTTATCGAAGTTCGGGGCGACTGAGACGCTGGGGACAACACCCCCGGACAGATTCAGTGTCCGATTGTCCTTAAGTTTATATTTCTGTGGAAAAGAAACTCACTCAGAATCGCCAAGTCCGACTCCATCCATTTCAAACGCTGCTTGTTTCCTCGTGCGGCAGCTTTTTTTTCACGCCACCTTTAAGTCTCTGATGAGGGAAAAGTTGTTGTTGTCCGGAGCTTCTCAGTGATTTCTACAGCAGAATAGCAAACAAATTCCAGAAAAATGGTCTGACGGCGTCAACATGCCGAGTTGAAACGGTCACAAATGAGATACTTTGGGTTTTTAAGCAACTTTATCTTCAGTTACTGTGTTATATTTTTATCAGACGACAAACTATTCCTGTTTTCACAGACTGGTCCTCCTCCCCCTCCAAGCAAACTGTCATTTCTCCGTTACCTTATTATTAAAACGCCAAATATGTGTGGAAAAATCAATCATTCGGAGGAGAATTCGTCCTCTAATTAGTTACTTTTGGGGGATTTTTGGTGCCGAAAAGTCCCAGAAATACTTCAAGCAAGCTTGAGATAAAGTGCAGAAAAAGACCATCTGGTCTTATCAGTTCTCCGCTGCTCCTCCTAGAACTGATCTGCTCTCGTTTTCTCTTTCGGTGTAATAATCTAACTCCAAAAAGGCCTGAAAGTGATTCACTCTGTGCTTCGCCTGCCTCCAAAACACTTTTGTGCAGCGAGAATCAGATCGGCACGTTTGTCCCTGAGAATGTTACGCGAGAGAGTTTCAGTTTGTTCCCGTGCTGCAAGAGGAAAGTTCATTAGTTGGTGAAACTTTTTTAAACTCAATGTTTTCCGTCGTCTTTGTGTGTGTGATTGTACAAAAAAAGAAAAAAAAAATCATAAATCCTCGTAAAAGTACAAATTATTGCTAAAATCAATAGAAGAGAATGAAACATTTTAAATGAACCGTTTTTATTGAAATATTTTGACGAGGACCGGTGACTTTTCAGAATAAAAAATGTAAAACCAATGAAAAATACATTGTACTTAGCAATAGCAAATTATAGTAAAGAAAAATATTTACAAAAGCTACAATTCTTCTTCTAATATTACAAGTCAGCTTTTTTTATTCAGCAAAAATGTGTTTTTTAAATCTCAAAAGTCCCTAACTTACTAGTTAAAAAACATCGCCGTAAGCCACTACATAGAGTTACAAGCCCATAAATATTTAAACATAATAAAATGAGAGTAGGATTGAATTATCTCTTGAATTTGATGTGTTTATATTTATATGTGTGTATTTCTTCTCGGGCAATATCAAAAAGATCCTCAAAAATAATGTCCGTTATCAGTGGCTGTTTTAATATATTGTTTTCTGTGACACACAGCTGGATGAACCAATACAGTGAAATCCTATTTAAATTTCTCATCTTGATAGTTTTCAGGTTTGTAGTGATTGTTTACATACCTGCGATATAAAGGAGCTCACCTCAGTACACGGAATTATTCAACACTTTATCTTGCCTTTCATACATTTTTGATAATCGTGTCCTTATATGAACGACAGTCAAGCTGTGTGGCCACATGAGGAAGAGCTCACGCTTCTCAGCAGGGATACTGTATAATAATGTCTGATGATATCAAGATATTGTAGTAAGTATTGATGTGGGTATTATTATCATGCTGTCGGGCAGTTTTCCAACTTGTCGCTCGTGGGCCATCGAGCGGCCTCAAACTGTAAAAAAGATTCTAAACTATTGGTTTCACAGTCATTTGAAGCGCGATTAAATCAGATATTAGTTGAAATTATTGTACATTTTCTCTTATTACAGAGTGTAAACATATATGCATGTTTGTGAATCACGACACGTTTATATGGAATCAAATCCTTGAAAGGATTTTTCTTCCACTGATATCTT